>NC_051334.1:123736892-123984815 GCF_015220235.1 Choloepus didactylus | reverse complement strand
AATTCCATTTGCATTATTTGAACCATAAAACTCATATCAGAGAGCTCTTCTCCCAGTGTAAATGAAACAAAAAGTAATCACCAGGGCAGGTTTGCAGAGTTAATTATAAATTTTATCAACACAATCAAAACAAATGCTTGTCCCAGAACCGAAAACAGTGGTAGAGTCTCGATTAGTTTAAATAAGGCTACAAACCAACTAGACCACACCCACCAAAGTGAAGAGGAAAAGCTCCAACAATTAAGTGGATCATACCTATTTACAAACTATAAAATGGAAGTTATTTGTGCTGAAAATGAGTCTTAAAGGGAGAAAGATTATGTCTATTTAGGTTATTAAAATTAAATTTAGCAGTTATCAAATACCAGGAATAAATGGGTTATACTTACACCATCTCTAAGTCTCCTGGCCAATTCATTTTCTTTTTCCAGGTTAATCGCTTACTGCGTTGACCGAAACATTATAGCAAAAATGTATAAGTTCTTGCTATCATGTTTCTCTTCGATAAATGCACAAGAGGATCCTGAAAGAACAGGAAAAAAAAATGCAGCCATGTTAAATGCCAGATTCTTTTCCATTCTGCCTTCATTTTTTTTTTTTAATTTTAACATTTTATTATTGAGATATATATTCAAATACCATGCAGTCATACAAAACAAATCATACATTCGACTGTTCACGTACCATTACATAGTTTGTACATTCATCACCAAAATCAATCCCTGACACCTTCATTACCACATGCACACAAATAACAATAATAATATAAAGTGAAAAGAGCAAAGTAAATTAAAGTAAAAAAGAACACTGGTACCTTTGTTTTTTCCCTTCCCTCATTTTTCTACTCATCCATCCATAAACCAGAAAAGGGGAGTGTGGTCCAGATGGCTTTCCCAATCCATTGTCACCCCTCATAAGCTACGTTTTTATACAATCGTCTTCAAGATTCATGGGTTCTGGTTGTAGCTTGATAGTCTCAGGATCTACCGCCAGCTACCCCAATTCATTAGAACCTAGAAAGGGTTGTCTCTATTGTGTTTAAGAGTGCCCACCAGAGTGACCTCTCAGCTTCTTTTGGAATCTCTCTGTCACTGAAGCTTATTTCATTTCCTTTCACTTCCCCCTTTTGGTCAAGAAGATGATCTCCATCCCGATGCCGATGCCGGGTCTACATTCCTCCCCAGGAGTCATATTCCACACTGCCAGGGAGATTCACTCCCTGGTGTGATCGATCCCACATAGCGGGGGGGCAGTGATTTCACCTGCCAAGTTCTGCCTCCACTTCTTAAAAGTCTATTTGTAAAAACCTTCCTGGTCTTCCAGCTTCAGCTTCTCTTCATTCAATTTGATCCTATACATTTCATCCTTCCTGAAACATTTTGTTTGGAATAATCCCAGCTATTGAATCAAACAGAATCAAAATATTCAATGGCCTCCAATGCTTAATAAATGAATCTAAACATTTTAGAATGGCATTCCAGGATCTCTAGACCTAACGTCAAACATCTTCATAGCTTCTTAACCATACTCTCCCAATTTCAGAACAAATGAAGAAATGCTATCCAAGGACAGACAAGTAACATATTTTTAAAAGCTTTACTGAGATATAATTAACATACCACATAATTCCTAAGTGCAACCATCATCACAATTTTAGAACATTTTCATCACCTCAAAAAGAATCCCTGTATACCTTTTAGCTATCTCCCTCTGCATTCCATCCCACTCCCCAACCCTAAGCAACTACTAATCTACTTTGTCTCTATAGATTTCCCTCTTCAGGACATTTTCTATGAATGGAATCATAATATGAGTCTTTCGTGACTGGCTTTTTCACTTAGTGTAATGTTTTCAAGGTTCATCCACTTTGTAGCGTATCAGTACCTCTTTCTCTTTATAGCCAAATAATATTCCATTGTATGTATATACTGCATTTATTTGGGTTGCTTCCTCCTTTGGGCTATTATGAATAATGCTGCTATAAACATTTGTGTATAAGCTTTTGTGTGAACATCATGTTTTCATTTCTGTTGGGTATATACCTAACAGTGGAATTGCACCATCATATGGTAATTCTTTGTATATGTTTGAGGAACTGTCATGTGTTTTCCAAAGCAGCTTGTACTATTTTAGATTCCTATCAGCAGTGTATGATTGTTCCAGTTTCTCCACATCCTCACTAACACTGTTATTATCTGATTTTTTGGTTCTGGCCACTTTAGTGGGTATCTAATTGCCCCAGCACCATTAGCTGAAAAGACATTCTTTCTCCATTTGACAGCCTTGGCAACCTTGTCAAAAATCAATTGACCAGTTGGGGATTATGATGGGCAGCAAAATGTTATCTGCCAGCAGGGTCGTTCAGGTAGTCAAGCCACATACTCCATTAATAAGGTTCCCTAACGAAGAGACAATCCTAAAACTCAACGTATCAGAAGCTTTGAGATCAGGACCATCATCTCACTCTTCTACAATTTCACAGCATTCATATGGAAAGTAAATCATCAGATTTGCTGATGCTTCGGGATCCTCCAGATACTGCAGAAATAATAAAATCATTACCTCAGAAATAGAGAAGGAAACCTATGTCTCAAGAAGAAATCTAATTTACTCCAATGTGGATATCCAGAATAATCACTGACAAGGCTGCTGTTTATCATCAGAAAAAGAATTATCTTTAAAATAAAGTGACTTCCAAATGACAAATGAGTTATTGCACATTAAACTTTAATAAAATATTCTGTAAAAAAAAAAAAGAAAGAAAATTTAGATGGACACTTGTATCTCCTAATTTATGTATCTTGATCAGCTTCTCCACAAGCTTACCTAAGTATTTATAAGCTTTATAATTATTAAAGTATACATTTTTATTTTTTTAAATTCATTTTATTGAGATATATTCACATACCATGCAGTCATACAAAGCATACATTCAATTGTTTCACAGTACCATTATATAGTGTACATTCATCACCAAAATTAATTTTTGAACATTTTCAAAATGCTAGCCTATTTATTTACTCTTATCAAGCTGTATCACTGTTTGAACTATTAAAAGCACACACGTCTGGAAAAATATCATAGGTTTCCCCTAATTTCACTTTGCTTTCAGGCTGTTTAGAGATGGAAAGAATTTATCAGGCAGAATTGTTGCTGATTAGGATCAGAGAAAATAATGACTCCATTATTTGTTCTTAATTATTTAATGTTTTTACATTGACAAGGTTACTGGAGTATAACTGGCTAAATAAGCATATAATACTGTAAAGGATAAAAATACAGCCTAGGTGGAACAGGTGACTGTAGTATTGAGTGAGATGGGGGAGATAACACAAAAGATTATTATTTGTAACCTATATTCAGAAAAAATGTGAGAGTATAAAATGGAAAATAAATTAAGAGTTCAAAATGAATATAGCACAGGAAAGCATTTGACTAGAAATTCCAATCACGTTTTGGTGGGTGTTAATATGTCATATTCTTTGGTTTATTTTACCGTTTTGATTGTGATCATGTATGCAAATCATGACAACCAGTAACTTTCTCAAACTTAATGTCTTGAAAGCCTCAAAAAAAACAACCTAAAGATTTACCTTATTAAATTTATGAAACTTTAATAAGATCTTCCTGTGCCAAGACTGTTATTATTGTGTAAGTAAAGGTTCTCAAAGCTAAATAAATTCTCTTCCACATCAAAAAAAAAAAAAAAGAAAAGAAAGAAAGAAAAAAAGAAAAAGAAAAATCAATTGACCATAGATGAGTATATTTCTGAACTCCCAATCCTATTCCATTGATCTACATTTATCCTCGTGCCAGTACCACACTCTGTCTTGACCAACTTTGCTTTGTGGTAAGTTTTGAAATCAGGAAGTTTGAATCCTTCTACTTTGTTCTTTTTCAAGATTGTTTTGGCTATTATGGGTCCCTTGCAATTCCATATGAATTTTAGAATCAGCTCATCAATTTCTACAAAGAAGTCATGGGATTCTCTGATGGGGACTGCACTGAATTCGTAGATCAAGTTGGGAGAGTACTGCTCTCTTAACATTAAGTCTTCTGATCCATGATTATGGATGTTTTCCCAATTATTGAGATCTTTAATTACCATCAACGTTTTGTAGTTTTCAGAGTATAAATTTTGTACTTCTTTTGTTACATTTATTCCTAAATATTTAATTCTTCCTTTTTAATGCTATTGTAAATGGAATTATTTCCTTAATTTCTTTTTCAGACTGTTTATTGCAAGTGTACAGAAATAAAACTGATTTTTATATATTGATCTTGTATTCTGAAACCCAGCTGAATTTGTTTATTAGTTCTAATAGTTTTTTTCATGGATTCCTTAGGGTTTTCTATATACAAGATCATGTCATCTGTGAATAGAGATAGTTTTATTTCTTCCTTTCCAATTGGGATGTCTTTTGTTTCTTTTTCTTGCCTACCTGCCCTGGTTAGCACCTCCAGCACAATACTGAATAGAAATGGTGAGAGCGAACATCCTTGCCTTCTCCCTGAACTTAGGGGAAAGCTTCCAATCTCAATATTTGATTTTACAGGTATAACTGAGAGCCTGATTTGGGGGATTTTCAAGGTGATCACTTAACACGGTCAGAAATCTGCCTCTTGATCTTATAAAAATCACTGACTTGTCTACTTTCTCTCAGCAGGATGAGGTATATATGCATGTTAACAGGGGACATCACACATCAAGACGTAACAGTGAATAAGTCACTAAATTTCTAGGTGAATGCAAAAAAGTATTACTTTAAACATACACTAAGTTTATCACGGTAATCCTTCAGTCACGGTTTCCAAAATGTTTTACACAATCTTTAATCTTTGTTTTTTAACTTTTTATTTTGAAATAATTTCAAACTTATATGGAGAGTTGCAAAAATAATACAAACCTCAAACAGAACTCCAACATACCTCCACCCTCCCAGACACCTAGTTCCACCAACTTCAATATTTTGCCTCCCCAGCTGTACCATGCTATCTAAGCATCCATCATCTATCCATCTGGCTATCTACCTTCCAAACACTTGAGGGCAGACTGCACTTATCTTACTCTTTGAACATATAATACCACCATATACACTTCCTACAAACAAAGATACCCACTCACACAATACCCTTATACAGTTATTAAGGTCAAGAAATTTAACACTGATATAAAACTTATATTTTATATTCCATTTTTTCCTATGTCCCAAAAATGTCCTTTTCAGCCTTTTCTCCTCCATTCCTAGATCCCATTAGTATCATGTATATAGTGTATTACATTTAATCGTCATTACTTCTTTAGCTTCTTTTTTTTAATTATGGAAACATATGTACAACATCAATCTTCCCATCCCAACCCCTTTCAAGTATACCATTCAGTGAAATTAATCAAATTCACAGTGGTGTAGCACCCTTATCACCATCCATTCCTATAACTTTCCCTTCACCCCAAACAGAAACCCTACAACTCATTTTGCATTAACTCCCCACTGTCCCAAACCACTGATTTATCATTACATTTTATGCATTTACCTTTTAGATCCTGTAAGAAGTAAAAAGTGGAGTTACAGATAAAAAAATACAATAGTACTGGTATTTAAGTTTACCAATGTCGTTACCCTTAGCAGAGATCTTTATTTCTTCATGTAGTTTCAGTCTATTGTCCAGTGTACTCTGCTTTCAACCTGCAGAACTCCCTTTAGCATTTCTTAGGGCCATTCTAGTGGTGATGAAGTCCCTCAGATTTTGTTTATCTGAAAGTATCTTAATCCCTCCCTCATTTTTTAAAAGATGGTTTTGCTGGGTACAGGTTGGCAATATTGCCTGTATAGTTTCTGATGAAAAATCACCACTTAATCTTATTAGGGATCCCTTGTATGATACATGTTGCTTTTCTCTTGCAGCTTTCAGAATTCTCTCTTTATCTTTGGCATTCAACAGTCTGATTATAACATGGTATAGAGAAGGTCTATTTGGGTTTATCCTGTTTGGAGTTCAATGAGCATCTTATCTTGGATGTGTATATTCATAATTTTTGTTAAATTTGGGAAATTGTCAGTCATTATTTCTTTGAATATTCTCTCTGCCCTTTTCTCTCTTTCTCTTCCTTCTGGGAATCCTACACTGCATATATCAGTATGCCTGATGGTGCCCTGCAGGTTCCTCAGGCTCTGTTTGCTTTTCTTCATTCGTTCCTCTTTCTGCTCCTCAGATTGGAAGATTTCACTACTCTTACATACAAGTTCACTGATTCTTTCTTCTGCTAACTCCAATCTGCTGTTGAATCCCTCTAGGGAATTTTAATTTCTGTTACTCTGGTCTTCAGCTCTGTGTGGTTCCTTTTCTATAATTTCCACCTCTTTATTGATACTCTCTTTGTTAATCTATTGTTTTCCTGATTTTCTTTAGTTCTTTGTCCATGCTTTCCTTTAGCTCTTTGAGCATTATTTAGGACCATTCACTTAAAATCTTTGTCTGGACTGTTCCAGGTCTGATCCTCCTCACTGATGGTTTCTAATGCTTTCATTTTCTCCTTTGCCTGTGTCATCGCTTCCTGTTTCTTTGCATGTTTTGTAATCTTTGATTGCAACCTGAACATTTTGATATTTTAATGTGTTATCACTGGAATTTAGACTCTGGGGCATCTGTTCCTTAAGTTGTATCCTGCTAGTGTTATGACAGAGATTTCCCTGAATACTAAGGAGCTAACAACGATGCACACATACACACACACACACACACACACAAAACAGAAGGAAAAAGAAAGTACCTTTCCTAGTCTTTGCAGATTGACCTGTGTAAGTACTTTCCTTCAGAACTTATCCATACAATGAGTTTACAGAATAGCTCCATGCCAAAGGTAGAGACTTCCCCGCTCTTTTCAGGGCAGGGTCTTGTCTAGGAATTCCCCCATTTACACAGATATGAATGACCCCTCTTCCCTAGGAAACTGTTTCCTCAGGGTCCTGGGTCCTGCACTGTATGTCCTACTGCCAGCCATTCCTTGCCCCAGGCTGTACAACTTCACTGCTCTCCCATAGTATTGTGTAGGAAAGCTTGGCCTACTACCTTCTGCACACAGGGCAAATTCTGGGCCAGACAGATTGGGCCTGCATACATGTTCCCACTATGTGCAGGATGGGAGTTGCGGGCTAGCCCTGCACTAAGCCAGGGAATGGAGGGGCCAACCAGGGCACCAGCAGAGCCTAATGTTTTTAAGTTGCCATTTTTTTTATTCTACACTTGCCCTGTTACAGCAGTTCCTTAACTATTTTCTGGAACTTTTAGAAAGATGTTTCTGCTAATTCTTGCAGTTGTTCAAAGTTTCTGTCTCACTCCACCATACTGATTGGGGTGGGCCACAATCTTTAATCACAATGTTTATCTTAAATCTAAACACTATTTAGCTTAACAGCTAAATGGTGGTGTATTCACTTCTCAAATAAGAAAATCAATATGTTCCAATATTATGGAATGAGAATTAATAAATTCTTGCAAATATACATATATAAGGAAACAAAATATTTTTGCATACCCACACTACAGACACGCCTCGTGGGACGGATGTAAAACAAATGGAGAAGGTGGAACAAAAAAAGAACAGAGGACAAAGAACAAAGATTCCTAAAGGAAATGGCTTGAAGAAGGTAAATTGATTTTTCTCAGAAAAGGATTTTTCGAATTCGTATAGCACCTTTTACCCACAACCCTTCCCATATAGGCTGCTTTATACATCCCATTGAGGTTTTTTTTTCTTTTTAACCTACTAACAAGGCTTATTACTATTTCTTATGGAGCCTTTACAAGTTAACATAGTGAAACCACCTGCGCACAAAAGCAGTTAGCACTTGTACCTACTGGGAATTCACAAAAAAGTGGGCATAATAATATTATGAACATCTGTTATGGGTTCAATTGTGTCTGCCCAAAAAAACAAGTTCAAGTCCTAATCCCCAGTCCTGTGAATGTGACTTTATTTGGAAATAGGGCCTTTGAAAACACTATTGGTTAAGATGAGGCCAAACGGGATTGGGGTGGATCCTAACTCAATAGGACTGCTGTCTTTATAAGAAGGGGAAGACTGGACACAGACAGAAAGATAGAGGGGAGAATGCCATGTGACCATTGAGGCAGAAATTGAAGCCCAATAACCGCCAGAAGTCAGGAGAGTGACATGGAATGAATTTTTCCCTCCAGACTTCAGAGGCAGCATGGCCCTTCTGACACCTTGATTTTGGACTATGAGATAAAAAAAATTTCTGTTGTTGTAAGCCATCTAGTTTTTGGAACTCTGTTAAGGCAGACCTAGTAAAACAAGATAACCTGCACCACGCCACAATAGAAAGTAGAACTAAAATGCAGGTTTCTTAGCGGTATTACGTCACCATATAGTCATTCCATTTCTTACAACTGCATCCCATAACATAAAACATTTAAGGACTGAGGGATTATAATAAACAGGGTTGAAAAGAATTAAATTATCAGCCAATTCTTGAGAATCCAAGCCAGTTTTCAAACTCTATTCTACAAAATCCCAGGATCTGGTAGAGATGCTTCCTATTTGAGTTATGCATCAGTTTAAAAATATATAATTATTTATATTTTAAAAACTGTAATAGAAAAATACAGTCTGAAATGTGTTACATTACAAATTGGGGATCACTAGCTGGTAATTTTGCTGCCAGATTAACCCACTTTGGGGCAGGGCTAGGAATACAGATTCTTCTGCCATCTCTGTATTTGCATTTTAACTTCTCAAAAAATGTGTCATTGATTATGAAATAATTATTTCTGCATTGAAAAGATGATAAGTATGTGCAAGTCTAATCATATGTGCTATGGTAAATTAAATGCCAGAGAAGACTCAGGTCCTTCTGCTCTAGACATTAAGTCAGTTGGGACAAGAAAATAAGTTACCATTTTATCCTATGCTGCACTATCAAATTTTATTAATAATTTTAGTTCTTTGATTACCTTAATGTCAGAGAATGCAAGCATTTATGGGTGAATTAACTTAGATTTACCCTTCTTTCAAGCTAGAATACAAAGCAGGCTGTTAAAAAGGTAATCAGTGGTTATTTTAGGGGCTGTGGGAATTAGGGAGAACTTTAATCTTTTGTGAGCTACATTTCTGTAGTCTTTGAATTTTTAAAATGTAAGCATGTATTATGATAAAGATTTTAACTGTCATAGGCAAATAAGGTATAAATGAGAATTTTCTCCATACTTCCCAATTAAATAAAGAAAGAAGCTAGAGACTGAACAGCCATGAAACCAACCTCACATCTCATAAATTCACTTTCTAACAAGTAAATAATATACATTTCAACTTATAAAACATAGACCTTTAAAAATACCACTTTTATCTGTCTTATTAGTAGAATTTTATATTAGCATTTCAATTGAAAAAAAAAAACAATTCCACTGCTAAAAATGTTTTTGAAAAAAACAGTATAATGCACTGTTTCTGGAGTCTAGACCACGTAGGTTTAAATTCCAGCTCTGGCACTTATTTCCTAATTTCTCTAAAACTCAAGCTTCTGTTATGAATAAAATATTGGTAACAACAGTATCTTTTATAGGGCTATTTTGAGAATTAAACGAGATAAATGAAATGTAGTAGACTGAATTATGAATCTCAATTTAGACATGTTCTTAATTTTAATCAACATTCCTATGGGTGTGAACTCGTCATAGACAGGAACCCCTAAAGACGTTAACTTTAGTTTAAGTGTGGCCCAACTGAATGAGGGTGCACCTTAATCCAGATTAATGGAGCCCTTCATAAGCAGAAGAAATTTAGACATAATAAAAGGAGCAGACATTGCCATGTGACAGGAAAGCCAAGGAACCTAAGGATTGCCAGCCAGCCAGAATGCTACCGAGCTTAAAAAGAAGCAAGCATTCCAGTCTCCAAAATTGTGAGCCAATAAAATCCTATTGTTTAAGCCAAAACCAATGTGTGGTATTTGTGAATGCAGTCTGGTAAACTAAGACACCAAGTATTTAGCATAATATTTGGCTATTAATAATCACTGATTGGCATTAAATTAGATGCTAGCAGCATAAGTGAAAAATTCAGATTATCAAAATCTTCACTGAGGTTGTTCATGCAGTTAATATGTTATTTAGTTAAATCTTGTTCCAAAAAGAATGTGTGGCAACTTTAAGAGATACATCCAATGTAAAATAGCATTCAAAACAAAAAAATAGATGTACAAAACAGGTAAAGAGAAAAACAAAGGTAAGAAAATAAGTTGAAATCAAGATAACATCTATTTATAAATGCAGACCAACTATTATAGACAGGCCAAATTTTTGGCTCTGCGTTAACCAGTAGTAGCAACAAAAGGAAACAAAATCAGTTTATCAGACTTATACCGGGAGAAACAAGGTGGTTCCTAGTGCAAAGACCAAATTTCTTACGGACTTTTATGAAGACCAACAAATGAGACACTACAGTGGTTCTCAACCAGGAGAGGTACCATCCCACTCATCTTCTCCATTTACCCCAATGCCCAAGGGGCCATTTGGAAACCTGGTCAGGCATTTTTTGTTGTCACGCTAGTGAGAGATGCTATTGGCATTTAGTGAGTGGGAACACGATGCTAAACACAATGCTTATGCCAGCCTATACCAGGGGTAGGCAAACTTTCACTGTAAAGGGTCAGGGAATAAGTATTTTAGGCTTCGCAGGTTACAGGGTCTCTGTGGCAACTGTACAATTCTATCATTACTGTGGAAAACAACTATAGATAATACATAAATGATTAAGCATGGCTGTGTTCTAATAAAACTTTATGGACACTGAAATTTGAATTTCATATAATTTTCATGTCACAAAAATACTATCCTTTTGATTTTTTTCAACTATTTACCCCAAATGCCAAGAGTTGAGAAGACCTGTGGAATTCCTAAACATTATCCCTACAGAAGGATTTCCAGCTTTTTCTTAAGATGCAGGCTAAATATATAGTAAATTATGTTCAATATAAACAATTCTATGACAGGCTAAGAAACCACATTCCAAGTACACATCTCTTTTCCAGTTCAAACATAAAATGTAGAAAACCTAGATAAATGTATGAGTGGGGATGAGTATGCTATACCCATACTAACTTTTAAATAGTTCTTGAAGACTTCATTTCTCTTAACTAAACTTTTAAATAGGCAGTATAAATGGCAGCGTCTGAAGGTTTTATTCTCTATCAAGTTCCTGGAATATATATTTCCCAGGGCAGGACTATATGACTTCAGCTAAAATTCAGGAAATTAACCAATGCATTCACTATTTGACAGCCACTCCACTAATGTATGAGGATAAGTCAATAGAGTAACTGCAGATTCATTTTTTTTAATAAAACTATTTTAAGTCTACTTACATACAAAGATAAAGAAGTCCTATTCTTTTGTTAAAGCAGAATTCTTTTTCCCAAACATGTCTTTGTCCTGTTTGTGTTCTTACATAGAGAACTCCAATCCAATATATAAAAAAGATAAAAATGGAGCTAGTCCAATTGAAGTGGAGAAATTCTAGAACCCTTATGACTTGGTGTCTCTCTGTAGCAAATCCCAGGACCCTTGCACAAAACCTCAGGTTTCTCTGGAATACAAACTAAAAGACACTGTTCTATACCATAAAGTCTTGCTCATTCTATTAAAATACCTGAGATCTGTAAGGTATGTATGCCAGGAAGGACTACAAATGCCCACTTACCCCAAATCCATATCTACTATGCAGAGGTACTTTGAAAGTAACCACCTCTTTGCCACTCAAAAATAATAAAATCTGAAATAAAATACCAAATTGTCACAAATAAGCAGACTCTGAGATTCAAGCATTTTTTTAGTAAGAAGAGAGTTCAGCGCATCATTACAGATAGCATTTAGAGAAAAATAATGCAGTATCAACAACAAGAAAAAAAGCATATATTTACAACTGGAGTGGGTATAATTTGTTCTGAGTTTTCGTCTCTACACTTTGTCCCATCACATATCCAGTGACAACGATTTACCAGAAGATGATGATTAGGGTTGGCTGCCATGTATGGCCATAGAAAAGAAAGCTATCTGGCCTATAAAGTCTTAATTACAACAAAAACATACAAAAATCAACCATGTTAACTGGTCTACAGTGATTGGACTTACAATCCCTTCAATAATACATTAGGACTTAAAAAAACAAAAACAAAACAAAATCTCATCTATGCTTAAAACAAAACACAAATCACCCAAAATAAAAATAAATCTGAAATGAACTAAATATTCAGAATTTAAAGTGTGTAGTCTAGCAATGGAAGAGCATCCAAACAATGCAAAGAACTTTCCAAATATACTTAGCCACTATTGATAGTGACAGGACTATTCCACTTACCTATTTCTCATATTATAACCTAATTCCTATGTTTGAAAATATTTCAAACTTGTGACTGAAACAGTATTTCCTTAAAAAACAACTTTGTGAAAATGTTTTTACCTCTTCTTCCTCAATTTCAGAGGTGTTAAGTTCATGTTTTTGACAGTAAGGACCCTCTTTCCAAGCTTCAGTATCACCACAGTAACAGAAACCTCCACCTCCTGATGTTGTCATCTTGAAAAAAAAGTGTAAAGTATCTTATCGATACATATTTACTAAGAGCTATAAAAGTATAAATAAGAATATCAAGTGCTAAGGTTATAACATTGCTTAAGTGTTTAACTTCTCTGGAGAGATACTTACCCCTTCATTAAGTAAAATGTCAAACCTTTCAATGTTTTAAAGCGTATTTTAAACAAATCTTAGGCTAACCTAAGTAATTTCAAAATGAAATACTTTGTAATGTCTAGTCAACTACAGATATTTTAAAGAGGTAAAATATGTCCACCTACATGATTTCCTTAATTAGGAAAATCACAAGGATCACAAGAGTTTTCCTGCTGGGTTTTGGCTAAATTGATATAATGCTGGTTATCTATCAGGTTATGGTGTTATGTAGATTCAGAGGTATAAAGAGTTCTATCTCAGCTGTACCCTAGAAGAGTCAATAAGATGGATGGATGAGTAGAAAAATAGGGGAAGGAAACAAACAAACAAACAGACAAAGGTACCCAGTGTTCTTTTTTATTTCAATTGCTCTTTTTCACTTTAATTATTATTCTTATCATTTTTGTGTGTCTGCTAATGAAGGTGTCAGGGATTGATTTAGGTGATGTATGTACAACTATGTAATGGTACTGTGAACAATCGAATGTACGATATGTTTTGTATGACTGCATGGTATGTGAATATATCTCAATAAAATGAAGATTAAAAAAGAGTCAATAAGAGTGCTGCATTTGCCTTGGAGAAAGTGACTAACAAAGACTATACAAAGAGTTTATTTTTCTTCTCTAAAACTACCTACACAGCCACTCTTTGAAAGGACAGGTTAATAGGGGCTTGGGAAATAGAAAAGTAGACTGCCTGGTCAAAAAAACAAACAACAACAAAAAACAACTTTTCATCACCTGTGGGATTCAAGATTTATACTTCCTTAATATATGGCAATGATTCAAGAAATATGGCAAGATAGAACCTATTATTTAATAATTGGTAGGCTGGAAATTCTGCTTTTCTTAAAATAGTGTGAGGAAGAATTTAGGAATGGATATTAAATGCAGCAAATTTTAAAAGGAGTCCTATTAAACTCTCTCTAAAGGAAGAATAACAAATGACAGTTATTCCCAGAGGTTGCAAATACATATCTAAGAAAATGGGCAGGCAGCAATTTGGAAAAAGACAACCCTACTCTATTGCTTATACACTTGTTCCAGTTACCAAATACAGGTAGAACAGACAAGAGAAACTAGGATTCTTATTGACTTAGAAGAATGAAGAGAACATACAAGAAAATAGAAGACCACTTTTGTGGCTGTTTTAGCTCATTATTATCAACAGTTAGGTAGAGTGAGTGAAAACAACAGGAGGAAAGTTCCTGAATTTAGAATAAGAATGAATATTCCTTCTACCTTTTGAGAATAGGGTGAAACGTTCCATCTAAGAGCAGCTCCCTAACCTCTGAAATCTTCATGGCTGCTTTCAATTTCCAGTAGAGTAACTATGACAGGTTTAGGAATAATTTGCCTTTATCTGTATCCCTGACTTAAAAGCAAACATACCTGATTTTTGGAGAAGTTGTGATATTACAGCAGTGGAAAATAATAAGCTCTTGTGCTCTGTATTGGGCTCTCCTACACTGTAGTAGATGCCTGTTTATACTAGGAAATGACAAATCATCTGTAGAAGATGATCAATAGATGGAACATTTCTTAAATGTATAATACTGTCACTTTTGCTTATTCCTTTTCTCACATATTCTCCCTTCAGAACTTCACTCTCACCTTTATCCTCAAATTTTTGACAACCCCCTTTGTGTTTATGAAGAATCACAAAGATAATAAACATAAAAATAAGAAAATAAAACAAACTAGTTGAAAAACTAATATGGAAGAGCTGATATCTGCACTTTCTCAAACCATGTGTTCAAGAAGCCTGGGATCATAATTCACTTCTACACTGCCATCATATGTTTAATGGTGTTTAAATAAAGCATTGCTCACACTCCACCCACGCATCCCCACCCCTTTTAAAAGGTTAAATCTTTGGGTTTTAAAAAGGAAAGAAAGGTATCTAGTATAAAATTCAATACTGGGTATGGTTATCATCTTGACATTACTAACCCTATATCGATGGTCTCTGTGAACACTTCCCAAAAAGCACTCCATGCATAAAACACAAGTTGGGTCAACTGCACAGTCTCTGTAAAATTAAAGAAAAAAAAATCAGAGCGTCATAAGATAATTGTGTATTTCACAACAGAATAGTTTAAAATTGGAACCCATCTTAGAAGATTCAGAATAATGAAAAATTTCTTGGTGTCATAAGAGAGGAAATAATCATTATCAAAGATCTGCCAGATCTTTCATCAACGAAGTCAGCTTAAGACCCTCGCTCTCACACTGGATGAGTATTAGGGAGTCTTTGAGGGTACATATTACTAGAATGCAATTTTTCTCAAAGATTTTGGGAAACTATTTTTATTTAAAACACATAAATATATATGAGTAGATTCAAATTTGCATGAATTCTTAAGATATAGCTCAAAATTTCAAATAACTCCTCCAAGCAGGTATTTTGACTAAGTCTACAAAGTGGGATGTATGCATCTCAAGAAAGGAAGATGTCAACTGGAATGTAAGAAGACAATGTAGTACTTATATTAACTAATTTAACTAATTTAAAGGGGGAAATTAAGCTTCTTAAGTATTCAATACAGTGTGACATGGGTGTCCTCACTTGGTCTGATGGGCAATGACATATGGTCCATGAGGCATCCTGACAGAAGAAGTCCACAAGGTGGATGGATTGAAGGAGCATCCTCAGTAGTTCATTAGCTTTCATATACTACCAGTCAGATACATTTACAGATGTATCTCAAACAGTAGAGTCTTTATAATTCCATGAAATGAAATCATGAGTCCTAAAAATCTCAAACTTCCTCTTTTCTTCAGAGACTACTCCCATGCCCATACCCTCATAGACAACCATTCTACTGTCTTTATTGTGTGCCTTTTTATGTGTGTTTTAGCAAAATGTTTTTGAGTACATGTATTTTTTTTCTAATTTTACTGTGGTAAAATATATAACAAAAATTGCCATTTTTAACTATTTTTAGGTGTACAATTCAGTGACATTAATTACATTATAATGTTGTGCTACCATCCCCACCATCCATTACCAAAAATCACCCAACACAGAAACTCTGAACTCATTAAGCAATAATATCCTATTCCCCTTTCCCCCCAGCCCCTGGTACCGCTCATCTTTCAGTTTCTATGAATTTGCCTATTCTAGATATTTGATATAAGTGGAATGGAATCACACAGTAGTTGTCCTTTTGTGCCTGGCTTACTTCCATTTAGCATAATGTTTCATTCCATTTTATGGCTGAATAATATTATACACACACCACATTTTGCTTATCCATTCATCTGTGGATGGACATGGGTTATTTCTATCTTTCGTCTACTGTGAATAATGCTATTATGAACACTGGCATGTATCTGTTTAAGTTCCTATTTTCAATTCTTTTGTGTATATACCTAGCAGTAGAATTGCTGGGTCAAATGGTAATTCTATGCGTAACTTTTTAAGGAACTGCCAAACTGTTTCCCATTGCAGCTTACACTATTTTACATTTCCACCAACAATGTACCAGGGTTCCAATTTCTCTACATCCTCGCTAACACTTTCCTGTTTTTTGATAATAGTTATCCTAGTGTCTATGAAGTGGTTATCTCATTGTGTTTTTGATTTACATTTCCATAATGACTAATGACACTGGACATGTTTTCATGTGCTTATTGGCCATTTGTATGTTCTCCTTGGAGATATGTCTATTCAAGCTCTTTGCCCATTTTTAAATTGGGGTTTCTTTTTGTTGTTGAGTTGTAGTAGTTCCTTACATATTCTGGGTTTTAAACCCCTATCAGATATGATCTGCAAACATTTTCTCCCATTCTACAGGTTGTCTTTTCCCTTTCTTGATATCCTTTGATGCACGAAAGTTTTAAATTTTGATGAAGTCCAATTTATCTATTTTTTTTCTTTGTTGCTCATGCTTTTGGTGTCATATTTAAGAAACCACTGCCAAATCCAAGGTCATGAAGATTTTCTCCTATATGTCCTGCTAAGAATTTTATGGTTTTAGCTCTTATATTTAAATTGCTGATCCATTATGAGTTAACTTTTATATACAGCATGAGGAAGGGGCCCAACTTCATTCTTTTGCATGTGTAAATCCCATTGTCCCAGCACCATTTATTGAGGAGACTATTCTTTCCCCATTGAATGGTTTTGGTACCCTGGTCAAAAATCAAATGATAGATGTGTGAGTTTACTTCTGGACTCTCAAATCTATTTCATTGGTCTCTATGTCTATTCTTATGCCAGTTCCACACTTGCTTTGATTACTGCAGCTTTGTAGTAAATTTTGAAACTTGGAAGTGAGAGACTTCAAAATATTTTGTTTTTCCCAACTGTTTTGCCATTCAAGTCCTTTGCAATTCCATAAGAATTTGAGGATTGGCTTTTCCATTTCTGCAAGAACACAAGTATTTTTTTTTAATTTTAAACTTTCTAAAAAATACTTTAAAAGATACAAGACATTTGCAAAAATAATACAAACGCCATACAGAGAATTCCAGCATACCCCTATCCACCCCAGATACCCAGATTCACCAATTTTAACATTCTGCCACATTTGCAGTATCATTCTATTTTTCCATCAATCTATCAGTACATCTATTTGCCTACTTATAATCCATTTTCTGAACACTTGCATCAATGTTGTAAACATCATTCTCCTTAACACTGCCATGTACACTCCCTAAAAACAAAGATATTCACTTATGTAATCATCCAAGTTCAAGAAATTTGACAATTTTTTCATACATCCCAATAATGTCCTTCTGAGCCTTTCCTCCTTCCTTGACAGATCTCATCCAGGATCACATATTGCATTTAATAGCTACTGTTTTATTAGTTGTTCATTCTTTTTTTGATTATGGGAACATATATTTGACAAACTTTCTCATTTCAACCACTTCCAAGCATACCATTTAATGAGATTTAGTCACATTCACAATGTTGTAGTACCCTCACCACCTTCCATAACTAAAACTTTCCCATTTCCCCAAACAGAAACCCTACACCCATTATGCATTAACTCCCCATTCCCCCAACCCTTGCCCTGTCAACCTGTACTCCAATTTCTGTCTTTATGAGCTTTCATATTCCCCAATATTTTCTTTGTTGTTACCATGGGCTTAAATTTAACATCCTAAATCTAAAACACTCTAATTTACTTAGATATCAAATTAACTTCAATGGCATACACAAATTATGTTCGTACACCCCTCTGTCCCCCCACCCTTATGTACTCATCATAAATTACATATTCATACATGAAGAGTCCCAAACCACTGATTTATCATTACATTTTATTCATTTGGCTTTTACGTTTTGTAAGAAGTAAAAGGTGGAGTTACAAACTGAAAATACAACAGTACTGGAATTTATATTTACCCATGTCATTACCCTTACTGGAGATCCTAATTTCTTCATGCAATTTTGATCTATTGTCTAGTGTCCTTTCCTTTCAATTTGCAGATCTCCTTTTAGCATCTCTTCTAAGACTGGTAGTGGTGACAAAACTCCCATTTCTTTGTTTATCTGGGTATGTTTTAATCTCTCCCTCATTTTTGAAAGACAGTTTTTGACAGATACAGAATTCTTGATTGGCAATTTTTTGCTCTCAATACTCTAAATATGTCTTCCCACTGCGTTCTTGCCTCCATGGTTTCCTGTGAGAAATCCATTAATCTTATTACAGACCCTTTGTATGTGCAAAGTAGCTTCTCTCTTGCAGCTTCCAGAATTCCCTCTTTATCTTGGCATTCAACAGTTTGACTGTAACATGGTACAGAGTAGATCTATTTGGGCTTACCCTGTTTGGAGTTGGTTGCGCATCACGGATGTGTATACTCATATTTTTTGTCAAATTTGGGAAGTTTTCAGTCATCATTTCTTTGAATATTCTCTCTGCCCCTTTCTCTATTTCTCCTTCTTCTGGGATTCCCACAATGCATATATTGGTATGCTTGATGGTATCCCAAATTGTGTCCTACAGGTTCCTCAGGCTCTGTTTGCTTTTCTTCATTCATTCCTCTTTCTGATCCTCAGACTGGAGGATTTCACTACTCTTACGTACAAGTTCACTGATTCTTTCTTCTGCCAACTTCAATCTGCTACTAAACCCCTTTAGGGAATTTTTTATTTCTGTTACTCTGGTCTTCAGCTCTGTTTGGCTCCTTTTCTATAATTTCCACCTCTTTATTGATATTCTCTTTGTTCATCTCTTGTTTTCCTGATTTCCTTTAGTTCTTTGTCCATGTTTTCCTTTAGCTCTTTGAACATATTTAAGACTGTTTTTAAAAAATTCTTTGTCTGGTATTTCCCAGATCTGATCCTTCTCATTTATGGTTTCAAATGCTTAATTTTCTCCTTTGCTTGGGAAATCACTTCTTGCTACTTTCATAATGTTTTGTTGAAACCTGGACATTTTATGTTTAATGCGTTAGTGCTAGAATTTAGTCTGGGGTGTCTGTTCGTTGCATCCATCCAGCTCTGTATGACAGAGTTTTCCTTGAATGACAGGAGCTAACAACAACAAAAATACCAAAACACTTTTCCTAGTTTTTGCAGATTGGCTTGTGCATATAATGAATTTAGAAAACAGCTCCAGACCAAAGAGTAAGGCTTGCCCTGATCCTTTCAAAGCAGGCTTCTTGTCTTGGGGCATGCTTTTATGGCCCTAAGAATTTCCCCATTACACAGATAGAAAGTTCCCTTTCCCCTAGGAAACAGTTTTCTCATGGTCCTGGGCACTACACGGCATGTCCTACAGCCAACAATTCCTTGCCCCAGGCAGCCATGACTTGACTGCTCTCCCATAGCATTTGGTAGGAGACCTTTGTGAGTTGCCTTCTATATGCACGGTAAGTTCTGGGATGGCAAGTATGCAATTATACTGGTTCAGTGCCTCAGGCCACCACCAGACAGACTGGGCCAGGCATACACGCTCCAAGTATGTGGACAAGGGTTACTTGGCTCCTTCTGCCAGGGATCTCCACTGGGAGCTCCAGCTAGCTCCAGGCCAAGCTAGTGAGAGAGTCTGTGAAGGGTGGAGGAGGGGCCAGCCAGGGGATTGGGAGAGCGCCTTATCTTGTGTTTTCCCTGCTGCAGCCCTGGAATCAATCACTTCTCCAAGGAGCTCAGATTCCTCTTATTGGTCAGTTGTATTTAGGAACCAATATATGGGCACTAGGTACGTTCACTGCTACAGGGATTTCATTGTTTCTAGGCCCTCTGAGCAGACGGAGCTAGGAAATCTGTGTATGCATAGCTTGTTTATTATTTTATTTTTAACTCTTTTTTGTGACAATTTAAAGATATATATTTCCTTTTAAGTACTCTGTTAGACGTGTCCCCCAAATTTCAACAGGTCATGTTTTAACATTCAAGTCTTGTTTCTTAATTTCCTTAGTGATTTTGGTTTAGCCCAAGGGTTATTTAGCAAATAACCCTTTTTTAGTTGTTTAGTTTCCAAACAGCTTTTTTTTTTTTAACCCACACTGGTGTTATTTGTTCCTAATTTTATTGCATTAATTACTGTTGGAGAACAATCTGTATGGCTCTGAGCCTCTAGAATTAACTGAGGTTTCCTTTAAAGCCAAATACACAGATCACTTTTTATAATTCACATACCATCAAATTTCCCCCATTAAAGTATACAATTTAGTGGCTCTTCGTATAGTCATGAGGTTGTGCAACCATCACCACTATCTAATTCCAGAACATTTCATTACCCCAGAAAGAAATCCTGTACCCCAATAGTAGTCACTCTCCATTACTCCCAACCCCTAGCCCCTGGCAACCACTAATCGGTTGTCTCTATAGATGATCTATGCTGAACATTGTCTATATATGGAATCTTACAATATGTGGGCTTTAGTATGTGGCTGCTTTCATTCAGCATAATATTTTCATGATTTAACCATGTTGTAGCATGTATCAATACTTCATTTCTTTGTAATGCCAAATGATATTTAATTGTATGGATATACTAACTTTTACTTTTCCATTCATCAGTTGACGGACATTTGCGTTGTTTTTACGTTTTTGATTTTTGTATAATGATGTTACAAACATTTGTGTAGAAGTTTTGTGTGGCCACATGTTTTCACTTCTTTGGGGTATATACCTAGGAATGGTATTGCTGGGTTACCATAAACATATGGTAACTATATGTTTAATCATTTGAGGAACTGCGAGACTGTTTTTCAAAGTGGCTGCAACATTTTATAGCAATGTACAATGGTTTCAATTTCTTGACATCTTCACCACCATTTGCTATTGTCTGCCTTTTTTATTATAGCCATCCTAGTGGGTATAAAGTGGCATCTCTTGGTTTTGATTTGCATTTCCCTAATGACTAATGGTGTTGAGCATCTTTTAAGTGCTTTATTAGCCATTATTCTTTGGAGAAATGTCTATGCAAATTCTTTGCACATTTTAAAATTGAACTATTTGTCTTCTTACAGCTGAGTCTTATATATTCTGGATACTAGCCCCTTATCAGATATATGATTTGCAAATATTTTCTCCCATTTTGTGGGTTGTCTATTTGCTTTCTTGCTGAGGTCCTCAGACACACACATTTTTCATTTTGATAAGATTCAATTTATCTACTTTTTCTCTACTTGTTGATGCTTTTGGCGTAATGTCTAAGAAACCACTGCCTATAACAAGGGTCACAAAGATTTAATGTCTATGTTTTCTAAGAGTTCTGTAATTTTAGCCCTTACATTTAGGTCTTTGATCCATTCTGAGTTAGTTTTTGTAACTTCCTTCTCTTGCATGTGACTATCCAGTAATCCCAGCGCTATTTGTTGAAAAGACTATTATTCTTTCCTCCACTGAACTCTCTTGGCACCACTGTCAAAAATCAATTTACTATAAATGTAGGGGGTTATTTCTCTCAATTCTATTCCATTGAGCTTTAAATCTATTCTCATGCCAGTACCACACAGATTGCTTTTGTAACTGTTCTGTGTGTACTTGAAAGAATATAGACTTTCTTGGATACAGAGTTCTCTATATATTTGAGAGGAAGTTTATTAATTGTATTAAGTCTTCAATCTCTGCTTTTTATATGCTTAATCTATTAGTTTCTGAGAGGCAGGTGTTAAAGCCTCTAACTATATTGTTGATTTTTCTATTTCTCCTTGCAATTCTATCAATTCTAGCTTAATATACATTTAGACTTTACTGCTAGGTACACATATGCTCATTATAGATATTTCTTCATCTATTGCTTCTTTTATCAGCATACAATGTCCTAATGTGTCTCTAATGTTTTCTGCCTTATATTCTATTTTGTTAGATATTAAAAGTGCTACTCTTTGTTTTGTATCATATCATTTGCCTGTTATTTTCCCATCCTTTGTCTTTCTGCTTTCAGTGACTTTCTGTTTTAGTATGTCTCTTGTAGGCAACATTTTTGAATTTTTAAAAATCAGAGAGCAACTGTCTCTCTCTATTTATATAATTATAAAACATAATAAAGCCAGAGCCCATCTTTTTTTTAGGAGCCCATCATTTAACAGAAAAGATAGATGTGTATAGTTACAGTATCACTTTTTAAGTGCTATATTAAGGCTATGTAGGGTTGACCAAACCTGGTACACCTAGAGCAACCAAGAATCCTTGAAGAATGTAAGGCATTGTCTAAAATAGTCATCTCCAAGCTCTCTTGATCATATATCTTTTATTAAAATGTTTTGAGCATGTGCCATTTATCTATCTATCCAGTATTTTATATATACTCACATATTTATAAGTTATATATACGCATTACTGTACTAATCAGAGTCTCCCAATTATACTACTGTGTAACTGGGGTCCCAGAAGTGAAAAAATGAGGCACAAAAAGAAATTTTAAGAAATAATATCCTAAACTTCCCAAACTTGATGAAAGACATCAACTTACAGATCTAAGCACCTCAATGAATCACAACAGGATAAATGGGGAAAAAAAACATACACAGGCATATCATAGTCATACTGCTAAAATCCGCCAAAGTAAACAGAAAATCTTGAAGGCAACTAGAGAAAATCAACACACTCAATTCAGGGGAACCCAGATGTGCTAATGACAGCCAAATTATCATCAGAAACAATGGGGGCCGAAGACATTGGAATAAGTCTTAAAATACTGAAAGAAGTTTTTAAAACTGTCAGTGCAGAATTCTATATTCAGGAAACGTATCCTTCAGAACTTTACAAAATAAAAACATTTTGAGATAAACAAAAACAGAGAGAATTCATAACCAGGCTGAAGGGAAATGACACCAGATTGACACTAGGATCCACAGCAGTAGGTGGTAAACTACTGCCCTCCTGCCTGTTTTTGTACGGCCTGTTTTTGTATGATCATTAAAAGAAAAAAAAAATAAAGAGCAGCTCAAAAGCCAAGAGAATTACTGAAAATGAAATGCTAAAAAATTTTTGATTAGCCCAAAAGAAGGAATAAAATGAGCAATGTAAGAACCAAAAACACACAAGACAAACAGGAAATAAATAGCAAAATGGCAGCCCTAAGTCAATAAATACATTAATAATTAATTATAACTAGATCAATAATTACATGGTTACATAAAGGACAAAACACACCAATTAGTAGGTAGATTGTCAGACAAAATAAAAAAGACCAAACTGCTGTCTACAAGAGATATAAATTTGACAATATGTAAGAAACATATTCCTTGAAAAGTACAATGTACCTAAATTGACACAAGACGAAATAAAGCTCCGAAAAATCCTAATAATTATCAAAACATTGAATATGCTATTAAAAACTTCTTCACAAAGCAAACCTCAGGCCTTGATGGTTTGTTTTACTAATGAATTCCATCAAGGATTTAAGTAAGAAAAAATACCAATCTTATACAAATTCTTCAGAAAATAGAGGAAGAAGGAATACTTTTCAATTCATTTTATAACTCTGATACCAAAACCAGACAAAAACATTAAAAAAAACTACAGATTGACAGCTTTAATGGAACATAGACATAAACATCCTTAACATGACTTGACTTAAAAATTGAATAAGTAATATATAAAAACTATAATATATAACCAAATGGGTTTATACCAGGAATGAAAAACATTTGAAAAATCGATCAATGCAATCTACCATCTTAATGGAATAAGGGAGAAAAACAATGTGATCATCTAAACAGATGCAGTAAAAGCATGTGACAACATGCAATAATCATTTATAATGTTAAAAAAAAAAAAAAATCTCAGCAAACCAGGAATAGAAGGGAACTTTCTCAATGAGACAAAATGTAAGAAGCTATATCTAAAATCATTAATAACAAAGACTGAATGCTTCCCCCTTAAGATTGGGAACAGGTAAGGTTGTTCATTTTCACCAGTGCAATTTACAACAGCATCATATAAACTTAGGAATAAATAGAGCAAAAGGTGTGTACAACCTCTACATAAAAACTATAACATTTTCATGGATTGGAAGACTAAACATAGTCAAAATGACAATTCTCCCCAAACTGATTTATAGATTCAATGCAATCCCAATACAAATCTTAGCAGACTTTAAAAAAAAAAAAAATGTTGACAAGCTAAGTTTAAAACTGATGTATTACAAGGGACTTGAAATAGCAAAAGCAAATTTTAAAAGAACAAAGACAGGAAACTTACACCAGTCAGTTCAAGACACTATAAATCTATAACAAGCAAGATAATGTAGTACTGGTATAAGAACAGACAAATCAATGAGTGGAACAGATTAGAATGTTCAGAAATAGATCCACACTTATACAGTCACTTGATTTGGATAAGGTACCAAACTAATTCAGTGGGGAGAGGAACAAATGGTGCTGAAACAACTGGATATCCATTTGTAAAGAAATGAAGCCCAAGTCCCACCTCAAATCATATATAAAAATTTGACTGATACACATTGACAAGCCTTTAAAGGTTTCTTTTACATTTTAATTTGAAAAATATTAAAGAAAAATGCAAAGAATGATAAATAACAAAAAGCATGAATATAACACCCAAATTTAACAAACATTTCATAATATATACCTCAGACTTTTTTTAAAAAATAAAAATGTAAGATAATATAAATAAAATCAACACCCTCCAAAAAAAAAAAAAAATTCGCTTGAAGGAGCTCATCGATCCAGACATAAAAGCTAAAATTACAAAGTTTATAAAAGAAAACAATCTGGGAGAAGGCAGAGATTTCTTAGACACAGAAAACAATAGAAAAAAATTGGTAAATTCAACTTTATCCAAATTTAAAACTTCTTTCATCAAAAAACATCAAATAGGCAAGCCACAGACTAGGAGAAAACATTTAAAACCATGTCTGACAATGGACCTGTATTCTAGAATATATAAAGAACTTGAAAACTCAATAATCAAAAAAAGATAAACAATCTAACAAAAAGTAACCAAAAGACCTGAAAGTAACTTCTTACACAGGTAGCTCAATGGGCAATAAGCACATGTAAAACTGCACCATCATCATCAATCTTTGGGAAAATTAAAACCACAATGAGATACCACAACACACATGAAATAAAATTAAAAGACTGACAGCCAAATGTTGGTGAGGATATAGAGCAACTGGAACTTTTACACATTAATGGTGGTGATGTAAAACCATTCTGGGAAAAAGTTTGGTCTATCTTACTAAGTTCAACACATAGCTGCCCTTGGACCCAGCAATTCCACTCTTACGAATGCATACTGTATGATTCCATGTTTATCAAGTTCTAGCTAGAATAGGCAAAACTAATCTAATCAGAAGGGTGGTTGCCTGGGGGCCAGGAGCCAATAAATGGGAAATTTTTAGTGAACTAGAAATTCTACATCTTGATAGTGTGTGAGTTACAGTAGGTTAACTATTGTCAAAAATGTACAATTAAGATTTGTACCTCTCAGCATATGTAAATTTTCCCTTTAAAAAAACTTAAATAGGGTGCCAGTAGAAAGTTTTTAGTAATATAAATCTGAAATCCCTTATCTGAAAGGATTATCCCAAAGCCTTCAGGGTTTTACTATTTCCTAACATCTAGACTAAGGCAACTATATGTAAAGTCAATAGTATATCCCATATAGTTCTATATTCAGAATTATCACTGGTGCAGAATAAATAAAAATGATCAGAAATCTCCAAACCAAGAATATAAAATAACTACCTAGAAGATATCAACTCCTATCACGTACGCGAGAGCTGAACATCCAAGGGAAATTCCAATACATTGAAGGCCACAGTGATGACATACAGCATTGAAATTCGACTCCTAAGTATCCACCTTGAAAAATACTGAAACAGGTACACAAACAGATATGTACAAACATGGTATAGGGTATTCTCTGGAGCACTGTTTGCTATTGGAAAAAAACTAGAAATTCACCAATCTAAATTCATTAAAAAGTCAACCAAACAAATTATGGCCTGTCCTTACCGTGGAATTCTACACAGCACATAAAAAGAATGAGTTAGATTTATATATATTGCCATGGAGAAATCTTCAAGACAAATTGTTAAATGAAAAAAGTAAGCCACAATTACAATATCTACAGAATAAATTTATGTAATACCTCCATAATTAGAAATAACTTAGTTTTAATAACTAACATAGCATTGATTTCAATCTCTGAACTATTCATGAGAAGAAAGAGCCTTAAAATAGAACAACTCTGCTAAAAACAGAGCAAGCTTCAACTATTTTAAAAAGCAAGAAACTGAACAAACAACTCTACTTACTGGAAATAAGTGGTTCTACCAAATAAATACGTTATATTTCCAGGCAGAAAAGAAATGAAACTAAGCCCCTTTGCTTGAGAATTACTTATGGCTCAGTAATTTATCTGAAAACTAAGTATTTGGTTAAAAAATATCATTTTACGTAAGTACAATACTTCATAGTTTCCTACATGCTTTTATATACATTACCTCATTTTATCCTAGTAACCCAGTGTGATAGGAAAGACAATTTTATATTTATTTCAATTATTTAGATGAGAAATCTGAGGAATCTAAGGCTTAGGGAAGTTTAGTGACTTGCCCAAGAGATCACACAACTAATAAGTAGTGGACTAGAATTGTCCATAGCCTGCTATATGACACGGGAACCCTAAACAAACAAACAAACAAAACCACTGCTAAAGGGACTTCTAATGCTCATCTCTACCAGAATTTCCATCCCTTCCAGACACACAGGAGAATTACACTTCCCTATCCAATTTTGTGTTGGATGGAGGCCTTATGACTAGTTCTGGCCAACAGGATGAGGGCAAGATCATCATTTCTGCCCATAGACATTTATCTGTTGGGCAAGACTCCCTAGCTCTACTCTTCCCTCGTTATGATGAACCCTAAAAGCATTATGCTAAGCTTATGAAGATATAAAATGATACAATGATCTAAAGCAGAGAATATTCCTAACTGGTGGTAGCATAAGCCACCTTCCAACTTTCGATTATCTATAACATTCATGCAATACATTTTTTTTCTTTTTAATTTTTTTAGACAAGTTACAGGTTTACAGAAAAATCATGTAGAATATAGAGTTCCCATATACGATTCCCCCAACACATATTTTGCATTAGTGTGGTATCTTTGCTACAACTGATGAAACAGGATTATTATAGTTACATTACTAACTATAGTCCATTAGGGTTCATTCTTTGTCTTGTACAGTCCTAAGGTTTTTTAAAAAACTTTTACTCGAGTAACATATATACAAGCTAAAATTTCCCCTTTTAACCACATTTAAATATATAATTCAGTGGTGTTAATTACATTCACAATGTTGTGCTACCATCACCACCAACCATATCCAAAACCTTTTCCATCATTCCAAACAGAAATTCTGTCTGGGATTAACAGAATTAAGCATTAACTCCCCATTCTCTGTCCCACTCTATATAAATTTCTGTATTCTAATTTCTAACTCTATGCATGCAGTCAATTTTTAAATGTTAAACAAGAATGTTCTCAGTTTAACCATGCAAAGAAAACAGAACCCAATCCTTACTTCTCTATATCCAACAGAAGTAGTGAACTCAAATTCTAAATCACACACTAATCTAAGTTCAATTTTATATTCTACTGTTTTCTTTTTCTTAATGATTATGAAATATCAAAATGCAGTTATGTTCAAAATCAACATTAAGATTTTTGTTTCTAATAACATGATAAAACCATCTCTCTTTAGTAAGGAATAACAAGGGCCAAGTTTGAAAACTCTTTTCCTAATAGAGAACTAAGTACGGACAAATACTGTAAAAACTAGCCTACTCTATCTCCAGATTCAGAGATGCTGTTCCCTTTGTGTATAACCTGATCGATCCCTGGAACTCTGGGTATGTGTGTGACACCTGAAACTCAGAGCTAGAGCTCAGCAGATATGAATGTCAGTATTAGCGCATATAGCAACTGGTAAAAAAGCTGGAAAAGAGTCCAGACTTCAATTAGAGATATGAATGAAGCAGATCTAGTTAGGACTAGGGCAAATCAGGCCAACGGGTAAAGGACGATACTGACTGTGTTTTAAAACTTCGACTTCCATGTGAGACCAAGGGAAGAGATGTTTAGTTGGTGCAGGATCTATATTTCCTAAACAATTTAATTCATACAGTTTGTTCAAATACCATAAGTACATGGATCTTTGAATAGGAAGTGAGACCTGGTAGGTCTGTATAGGTTAGTGTGAAATAGTGACACATCTCAAAGTAATTTAGGCAGAGAATAAAAATATATATGCAGGGCACCCCTGAGGAGCTGGGGGAAAATACAGTAGTGTTGGACTTCCTCACCTGGATTGTTGCTGATGTTCTCACAAACATTGAAAACTGGCGGTTTGGTATACCGAGCCCTCTTTCTTGGGACTTGCCCTCATGGAGCTCGTTACTGCAAAGAAGAGGCTAAACCTGATTATAATTGTGCCTAAGAGTCTCCCCATGAGTACCTCTTTGTTGCTCAGATGTGGCCCTCTCTCTCCAGCCAACCCAACTGGGCAAGAGAACTCACTGCCCTACCCTCTATGTGGGACCTGACTCCTAGGGGTATAAATCTTGCTGGCAACAAAGAATACGACTCCCAAGGATGAATCTGGACCCGACACTGTGGGACTGAGAACATCTTCTTGACCAAAAGGGGGATGTGAAATGAAACAAAATAAAGTTTCAGTGGCTGAGAGATTCCAAATGGAGTCGAGAGGTCACTCGGGTGGGCACTCTTATGCACTATATAGATAATCTTTTTTAGGTTTTAATGTACTGGAATAGCTAAAAGTAAATACCTTAAACTATTAAACTGCAACCCAGCTGCCCTGACTCTTGAAGATGATTATATAACAATGTAGCTTACAAGCAGTGACAGTATGATTGTGAAAGCCTTGTGATCACACTCTCTTCATCCAGTGTATGGATGGATGCGTAGAAAAATAGGGACAAAAACTAAATGAAAAATGGGGGGAAGGGGGATGATATGAGTGTTCTTTTTTACTTTTATTTTTTATTCTTATTTTCACTTTTTCTGGTATAAAGAAAATGTTCAAAAAAATAGATTGGGGTGATGAATGCACAACTATATGATGGTACTGTGAACAGGTGATTGTACACCATGGATGACTGCATGATATGTGAATATATCTCAATAAAACTGAATTTTAAAAAAAAAAAAAACTAGCCTACTGCCCAGAAACACACAGATGACCCTTTCTGACATCACAGAGGCTTCACCAAAACAATTTCTTGTGCCCTACACAATTTTAGAAACTATAAACAAATAACTCTCCAGAGGAAAACTAACCTAATTCCCTTTACAAAGTCCTTTCCCAAGCACTATACATACAAGATTCCTGAATATCATTTTTTTCTAGTGAAAGAAAACCACCACACTATAAACACCTGTCACCCCTACTCTGAAAGGTCTAGTCAAGAAACTTCCCCAGAGTTCCAATAGCCATATTTAATCTTTCCAAATGATAGACTCCACAGCATTTCACCAGGGCACTGGGTCTCATGGGAACACCTACTGCTAACATGAGACATTCATCCCCAGAACCCCAGCATGATCATTTGCTGAGAGCTTACTATGTAGCAAGAACTGTGTAAAGCACTACAACAAAGGACTTCACTTACTCTCTCAATATCCATACTGGTATTATTCCAATTCGGTTGACAAAACCAAGGTTACAAAAAAAATTTTTTTTTAAGAGCTTGGGCCCTTGAGGGTCCTCATATATTAAATCCCTTGGTTCCCCAGGCTACTTGTCTATACCAGTCCATATCACCAGATACTACTTTCTATCCTCCACAGTTCAGCGAACTGGCCAATCGGCCTTTTTTCTTTCTGGCTGCCACAACCTGCCCTTTTCCTCCTTGGTTTCTTCTCCCCATTAGACTGGCTAAAAGGCAGACTTTCCAATCTTTTCCCTCATGTCCATATCATATTCTGTTGTTTGTTCTCCTTCCTCTAATCCCTACTAGCACACATCCTTTACTGGTCACTAAAAGGAAATAGATGATTTAATATAAACAAAACACAGATCAAATTTTAGGGAGTCTCAAAAAGTACCAACCTCTCTCATACATTGTTGGTGAGAGTGTAGATTGGTAAAACTTCTATGGCAATACAAAAATCTAAAAAATAAAAAAATCTTAAATGTATGCAATTCTACTTCTAGGAATTTGCCCCATGGAAATACTTCTACACGTGCACAGAAAGATGTTCAATGTACTATTATTTGTAAGACCAGGAACAACTTAAACATCTACCAATAGAAGACTAGTCAAGCAAAGGACACAATACCCATACAATGGAATACTATACAGCCGTTTAAAAAAAAAAACAAGATAAAGTCAGCTTGCTCTCTAGCTATGGTTATATAACCATTTTAAGGATAAATTTTAAATGAAATAAGCAAGGTGAGAATGGTTTATATGGTATTCTAGCACTTATTGAAAAAAGAATATAAAAATGCTTGAACATGCATAGAATATCTGGAAAAATACAGAAGAAACTAGTAACAGTGGTTACTTCTGGGTAAAGGAACAAGCAAATTAAGGGACAAAGGAGGTAAGGATACTTTCATAGTACATACTTTTGTATCTTTTGAATGTTGAAGTAGTGCATGCTGAACTAGTGCATGTTTTGCCTATTAAATTAATTTTTAAATCCATTTTTAAAAAGAAGTGGCTAAGGCTGTTTTTTTGTCCTTAGTAAACATACCCTTCTGTCTCTCTTTAGATGTGATGTAAATGAAAATCTTCTCACAATGAGGCATTCTCTCTACTCTCAGTGCCTTCTCTATTTCTTGATTATATATATGCTATAAATATGATGTCAGAATATCCAGAATAGGTATGAATGTGTCAACCTACACCCTTCAGACTCCAGTGAAATTAATTTATATTTTGGAGAGACTTCAGACAGATATATCCAAGTTCAAACCCCACCACACCTAATATGGGAAAAATCTACTGAGACTCTCTGACTGGGTCTCATTTGTGAATCCTTTAAGCACATTTAAGCTTTAAATAAAGGCAAATGGCTTAACATAGCACACCATTGCGGGAATAAATATATTCCTCTTCCTGTCATCCTACCTCCCCCTCCCTCAAACTCCCAGAAGTCTACACAACAATTGCTGTTGAAAATGAGTTTTTTACTTTTTTTTTTAACCTTCTCTTCTTCCAATAATAGAAAATTCCAGGACTGTCACCTTAATCAGGGCTTCCTTATAAAGCATTCAAACAGTAATGTCTCCCAATCCCTTCTCTAGAATGGATCCATGCACAGATACATAGAGAATCCTAGCACTAACAAAAATTCCTGGCTACTACACTTATGGTTAAGAGTCCCAAAGAAGAAATGAAATGACAGTAAGTTATAAGAGAAATTAATGTCCTTTATACCTATGTACTAGCTGCCTTATTAATTAACCAGCTAAGTACAGAGTGAATATTTGAAATTGTAAAATAAAGAATGAGAAGAATTTCCTGTACATAATCATGAATAACATCCTAGAAAGGAGCTGGTTTACAAATAAATGCAATATTGCCATTAGAGAGGACACATAATGGATATGTGCAAACAGGAATATTCAAGCAACTTAACTAAAGTAGGGACAGAGAAATAACATCTTTAAAACTATCCTCTGTACTTTAACTTATTCAACAAATATTTGCTGAGCACCTAATATGCACAAGGCACTATATATATGTGTCAAACATCTACAGTTAAGAAATAGTAGCTTATAGACCAGTCTAACAGAGAAAAATGAAGGAAAAAAAGATTCAGGTCAAGTCTACAATTCTGAGTTGTCAACAGTTCTTTCCATAGTCCAAATACAGATTTTTATTTATTTTTCTATGCATGAACTTTGTGGTACAGAAAACAACATCGTAATGCAATTTGATTTTCTGTTTAGGAATCAGAGTGGTACTGTGTAACACTTCCCAGATTTTTGAGTTTCGGTGACCAGTGGAATAACAACAACAAAAAGGGCTGATAATTTTCTTTTGGTCAAGAACGTGAAACAAAATTAAAGCAACAACAACAACAAAACTATCTAATTCACTGCCGTCAATCAGTAAACTAATATTATGGAACAAATCAAAATCAAATGACAACCAGATAGGGCACAATGAGAACACATCACTTCTGTGGTATTTCTGCCAAAGATGCAACTTGAATCCAATCATAAAGAAATATCAGACAAACCCAAATTGAATGACATTTTACAAAATAACTGGCCTGTAATTGTCAAGTGTCAAGATCATGAAAGTGAAAGAAAAACTGAGAACATGGTCCAGATTGATGATTAAAAGATGGCCCTCAAGTGGATATTTGGAACTGGATCCTTTGCTGCAAAGGACATAGCTAAGACAAGTGGATCTCAATTTCCTCATGTGTAAAATCAAGAGTTTAAACCAGATCTACTACTCCACTACTCAAACATGAATAAAGGACTCAAAGAGGATTTTGGAAAAACAAACATAAAAAATCTATATTGAAATATAGGAAATGATCTGTATTAGTACTCTAACCATACTGATAAACAGAGGTTACCAGTAACAATCACATGCTTAACCAAAATCAAATTTATCAAATTTAAGTATTACAGGGAAAAGTCTTAAGAAAAAAAATGCTAAACAATACTTCCATCAACAGTACATGAACACAATGAAATATTTTCTAACTATACAAGCTGATATGAAAAGACATCAAGATTTTGTTAAAGAAAATTTAGCCCAGTATATAAAACACATGTATGTATGTTTGCACATATGTGTGTTATGGGCCTGTACGTGCATAGAGCATTTCTGGAAGGATACATTCAAAAATGTTAACAATAACATTTAGGTAAGAATGGATAGTCAAAAAGGGGATAGGGTACTTTATTCTCCATTTTTTACCCTTGTGAACTCAATTCTCACCAACAGATTTAAAAAAAAGTCATCCTAGTAGCAATAAGTACATAGAGCATCCAGATCTTGGTTTCTAGATACCATTCTCAACTAAAATGAAATTCCTTGGTGAAATGGCTGCTTCAGATATTGGTCAGGGTAAGCATAAAGTGAGCAGCAGACATCTTGTACCAGAAAACAAAGAAGCACTCAAAAACTAATGAAGGCATATGAAAAGGACAAATAAGCTAGTGTGAAAGGGCTCCCAATGACCAAATCTGGGACAATATGAACATTGAAAAGAATCACTGAAATTAAAAAATTGTGGAGAAAAACAAGGGAGTGATTACTATAAGAGCCAAGATAGCAGTTAATTAAGGAGGCAGAAGCACATGGTGGGCTTCTAGAATGCTGTGATATTCTATTTCTTGACCTGGAAAATAATAATATGAATGTTCATTTTTTAATTATTTATCAAACTGGACATATTTGTTGTGTGAACTTTTAAATATATGTATTATATTTCATAATGTTAAGACAAAAATCTCAGGAAAAAAAAAGATGCCAAACGAAAACAAGAGCCTTTTAGAAAGAAAATTACATTTTACCTGCAAGAGTACGTAGGCTCTCCTACTTTAAAAACACGACCACAAAGATGAGAAGTTTGTTTGTTTGTTCAAGTTTTGAAAATCCAAACGCAGGATCTTCACCACAAAGGTACCATTCCATTGGTCCCAACAAAACATGCTGTGCCAGCATGTCTTCTTTCTGTGGAAAAGGGTTGGGACCCCTGCAGTATATTTTGGGTACATAGTGGGCTAAATGCTGGTACACTTCTCTGGTGAGGTCAGTTGCTTGTAGCCATGTCTTTAAGAAAAATAAAAAAGAAAGAACACTTTTAATCAATGTCACTAAACTGGTAATTTGAATAAACCTCCCATACTTTAAGTTTAAAAAAAATCATACTTATAAAAGAGGCTTAAAAATTGTTTTGTTTATAATACTTGTCACTGAATCTTTTCTTTCCAAAAGGGTAAAATTAATTTATAATTTTCATCTATTAAAATGCCAAGTATTTTAAAATTCTGCTTTATTTACAGTGAAAACAAAATTAAAGTGAAATGAGCCCCACTTGGCAAAATGATTCTTGAAGCAACCTTCTGTAGGCTGTACAAGAAAGTGATCACAACAAATCATTAAAGACATTAGCCACTAAGCTCATCTGGTTTCCTTTCTAATGCCTTACTTTAATGATATTCTGATTGTGATTTGGATTTTTATGTCAGTTTGCCTATAGGAATAACAGGCAGTGAACCTGAACAGCAATACACTAGTTGTATTCTTCATTGACTAGCAGTTTATCTCTCAATCTCTTATGAATATGTCAATCCTTAGGAGACTCTTCTATCAATTATACCTTTTCTTCCTAATCAGCCTCTCTCCAAACCCTTTCCTCTATATTCTTCTTCCTAAAAACATTCCCCCCACCCCACTCCCAAATCTTTATGTCCAAAGAGCCTGTGACAATTAAACTTAGACATCTGATGGGCACCAACTCAATATGTCCAAAACTGAACCAATGAATCTCCTATAAAAACCTGTTATTCTTCCCATTTTTCTATTTCAGTGGCCTATACCAGCACCTACCCAGGTATCCAAACCAGAAAAACCTGAAAATTTTCCTTCTTCCTGTCCCCAACATTCAATCATTATGCCTGGTCCTTTAGGCTTCTTAAATGTTTCTTGAATCCATTTCTTTATCTCCATCTCCACAGCCACTACCTCTACTATCTTAGTCCAACCCCCACAACTTGGACAAGATTAGAGCCAACAATGTCCTAACTTGGGCTCCCACTAGTCTTGCCCCTCTGCAATCCATTCGCCAACCTTGATGCTAGAGTGATCCTGCAAAATGCCAATCTGATCATGCCCGTCAGCTTCCCATTGTATTTAGGATCAAGTCCAAGGCCCTCAACATGTATTACAAAGTCCTTTGCCTTTATCACATTCTCCAGTCTCTTCCTCCTGACCTGTAATGCTCTTCTCTCCATTTCAGAAAGCTATTTTCTACTCATTCTTCAGATCTCAGTTTATGTTTCGACTTTCTCTGAGATGCCTTCTCAGCCTATTCTCCATTCCCACTCTCCAGGCTCTAAACCAGAACCTGGCTTAAATGGGAATTTAATAAAATCTGTTAACTGAATGACTATAAATATGTTTATACTACTTACTGTCACATAACACTGACACTCCAGAAAGATGCTCCATGTTGTTTTAATGAAAGCAGAAATAAAGCAGATCCAGGCCTGCAGCATGGATCAGATCTCAGGTCTCTACAAACCAAACCAAATAAGCCCTAGATAAAGTACCCTTCAAAGCATCTCCTTTCTTTTTGTTTTTCTTCTCTATTTCCTTAAGTCTTAAATCTTTCCCTTTATTCTGTTGTTATTTACCCCTAACTCCCCTGTCAACTCTGCCTATATGTTTATTTGTCATATACTCCTTTGTGTAATTACAAGTCATTTTGGCTCTAAGCCAAGTAAAAACAGAAAATCAAAAAAACATGAAATAAAATTACTCACTTTTACTATAATACAGTTAACTGAATTGCTAAGACAACTCAGGGATCCAATGTTTACCTAAGGATTACAACCTAAGTTCCAATTAAATCCTTGTTAAAAAATAAGTTTATGTCCAAGGATGTCTAACGTAAGAAGACAATATAAAGTCTTCATTTTAACTATTACTTGTGCAATCTTCAGTCTACTTTTTTCCTTCTAAAATAACAGAGAGATTTTAAATATTCATGAGATACCATATAATAACTTTCTATTCAATTTCATATTTTCAGACAACTCGTACTAAAAATATAAAAATCTTGTCTATAAGTTAAGTGACTAGATGGAAGCTTCTAACAGAGAAAACAGTGAAAAGGTTTTCACCCCTAAGGCAAAACTGCTTTTTTCCAAAAGTCACTAACTTTGTTGTGCTTGCTTTATAAAAGTAGGAAAGAGACTAAATTGCTCTTCAAAACAACAGCACTTCTTGAGAGACAATCCTATAGGTTTCAAAGATTCTCTCCCTTCAGAGAAGAGGCACTAAATTTAAAAAAAAAAAAAAAAAAACAATATACATATACTATACGTGTACTATATATACACTTTAAATTCAGAAATTATAAAATCAACAAAAGAAATCAATAGTAAAAGAGTGATAAGTAAATTAGAATCTTATTCTTTGAGCTGAAAGACATTTTTGTTAGCCAAAGATAAATGTCCACAATTTCACCCATTATTAGCAAACCCTACTCCAAAATATGAATGTAGTCAAATTATCCTAAGCAATTTATTTTATTAAACCAGATTTTTCAGTATTCTTAATAATTTATATAATTACAATAATTTATAGTAATATATAACAAAATGAGATTTAGAAAGAAGTACTTATTTGTTTACTAATAAAATATTTTGTATTTCTTTTTCCTTAACCAGTTTCTGATAATAGTTTCCAATGTTACTGGAGCCATAAGACTATCTAATTTTTTTTAGAAAGCAGAATTTTTTACTCTCCTTGGATTAAAATCCTGCAAAAGTGAAGTTTTAGGAGAAATGGGAATGGAAAATATCAGAAAAACAAAAATTACTTTTTAAATAAAGCCTTTAAATGTGTTGTAGATTAGAATTCTCTGAGGCAATTAATTTTCTTTAACTTTTTGGGATCATATAGGTGAATTCCTTCAATCTTATTGCTTAATTTTTCATTCATAAAGCGTAAAGGCAGGCATACATTCCCCACCTTTAAAAGTTTAATACCATTAATGTGAAAAAATGAAAACCACCTAACAGATTGGGGATCTATTACATGCATTTCAACCTGATTAAATTTACACACTTAATATATAAGGCAAAGTACATTTCCATAAGAACTTTACTCCAGAGATACTGAATTTGTGATTATAATATTTTTATTAAAAAAAAATAATAAATGTAGTAAGGAGAAAGAAAGCAGGAAGAAAAAATTTGACTGCCTTTCAGGATAATGGCTCACACATATCTCAAGAATAAAATCTATAGCTTCTCATATTGGTTCTCAACCACATATGCTAACTATAACTATTTCTTTAACATGAAAAATTATTAAGATTTCTAATTACTTGATTTTAACCTGAACTTATTTCAGACACTTGTAAGTGTCACACCCATGTACACAAGAACGTAATAAGCATTCACTATCATATTAGAAATCCTCAATAAGGGAAGTAAAGGAACTGCCAATTCATTCCACTAAAGTAAACACATGACAATGTTTCCAAGAACTTTCCTTTAAAAACAAACAAAAAAAAAACACAACTTTTTATTGTAGTAGCATATATACAACTCAAAATTTCCCATTTTAACCACTTTCAAGTGTACAATTCAGTAGTATTAATTACAGTCACAATTTTGTGCTACCATCACCAACATCCATTACCCCTTTTTCATCACCTCAAACAGAAACCCTGTACCCATTATGCAGTAACTCCACCCCACCCCTGTAATCTGCTATCTGCAGGAGCTTTCCTTTTACTGCATGCTAAATTTAAGCAAAAATTTACACAAATTATATTAAGAGCTCTAAAAACAAAATGAGAGCATTTACAAATAAATACAGAAAGTCAATAATAAAAGACAAATAATTCAATTAAGAAATGGACAAAGGATCTGAATCAACACTTCTCCAAAGATATACAAATGGCCAATAAGCTTATAAAAAGATGTTCAATATCACAAGTCATTAGGGAAATACAAATCAAAATCACATTGAGCTACCACCTCAAATCCACTAGGACGGCTATAATAAAAAAGGTGAACAATAACAAGTGTTGACAAGGATGTGGGGAAATTGGAATCCTCATATACTGATAGTGGGTATGTAACAGAGGTGCAGCTGACTTAGAATAGAAAAAAGTCCTGCAGTTCTTTGGACCATTTAACATAGAGTTACCACTGATCCAGCAAGTTCCCTCCTAGGTATATACCTAAGAGAAATGAATTAATAATGTCTCCACATAAACTTGTACATGAATGCTCACAGCAGCATTATTCCTAACAGCCAAAAGGTGGAAGCAACCCAAGTACCCATCAACTAATGAATGGATAAATAAAATGTAGTATATCCACATAATGGAATATCATTTGGCAATAAAAAGGAATGAAATACTGGGCATGCTACAACATGGATGAACCCTGAAAATATTCTAAGGGAAAGAAACTAGTCACAAAAGACCACATATTGTATGATTCCAATGAGATGAAATGTCCAGAATAGCCAAATCTGTAAGAGTCAGAAAATAGGTTAGCAGTTGCCTAGGATTTGGGAGGCTGGGGGGTAATGGCGCATGGTTGCTAATGTGTTCCGGGATTCTTTTTGGGGGATGATGAAAATGCTCTAAAATTGATTGTAGTGATGGTTGCCCAACTCTGTGTATATATTAAAAACCACTGAATTAAATTGTATGCGAGTTTTACCTCAATAAAATTTTCTGTCCATAAAACTGTTAAACTTTTAAGCAAAAAAATACATAACCATTTGTGCTGGTTTGAATCTGTTATGTAACCCATGAAAGACTATGATCTTTAATCCATTCTTGTGGGTGCAGACTTATTGAGATTATATCCATGGAGATGTGACCCTGCCCATTCAAGGTGGGTCTTAATTAAAGTTACTGGCATCCTCTATGGGAGGATAAAAGGCAGAGACATTTTGAAGAGAGCTGACACAGACCCAGACATTTGGAGATGCTAAACTAAGAGACGAAGCCCAGAGTTTGCCCCAGAGAAGTTAAGTGAGAACCCACAGATGCTTGAGAAGAAAGCCACAGGAATCAGAAGCTGAAGGCAACGCAATCCAGGAGGAAACACAACCAGCACACGCCAGCCACTTGCCTTCCCAGCTGACAGAGGTGTTTCGGATGCCATTGTTTTCTTCAACCAGCCACATGCCTTCCCAGTTGACAGAGGTGTTCTGGATGCCATTGGCCTTTCTTCAATGAAGATATCCTCTTGTTGATGCCTTAGTTTGGATACTTTTATGGCTTCAGAACTGTAAATTTGTAACCTAATAAATCCCCTTTATAAAAGTCAATTCATTTCTGGTATTTGGCATAATGGCAGCTTCAGCAAACCGCAACACCAATTTAGACATACAACACTATATAAAATTGCTACAGTGCCCATGTAATTCTTTTATATTTAGGGAAAAACAATGTATGTAATTCTTAAATGATAATTACTCATTGGAACATGATATTATAATCAAATCTAAGGAGCAAGAAATGTAAATAAAGGGAAGAGCCAAGAAGTGTGGAAAGTCATACTTGTGATGGAATCAATTCTATCAAGAAAAAGAGAAGACTGAAGAAAGGGCCACATTAATATCTGTTCCAGTTTTCTAATGCTGCTGTTTTGCAAAATACCAGAGATGGATTGGCTTTTATAATGAGGGTTTATTTGGTTACAAAGTTACAGTCCTAAAGCCATAAAAGTTCCAAGCTAAGCATCAACAATAGGATACCTTCACAGAAGAATGGTCGTTGGCGTCCGGAAAACCTCTATTAGCTCGGAAGGCATGTGGCTGGCATCTGCTTGCTCCCAGGTTGCATTTCAAAATGGCTTTCTCCCAGGATGTTTCTCTCTAGGCATCTGGGGATGTTCTCTTGGTTTCTCCAAGGCAAACTCTGGACTAGCAAAAATCTACTTTCAGTGGCCATCTTCAAAATGTCTCTCTTGGCTACAGCACCGAGCTCCTGTCTGAGCACTTACAGGGCTCCAGAGATTTAATTAAGACCCATGTTGAATGAGTAGGCCACACCTCCATAGAAATAATCTAATCAAAGATATTACCCACAGTTGGGTGGGTCACATCTCCATGGAAACAACCTAATCCAAAGATTCCAACCTAATCAACACTAATCCATCTGTCTCCACAAGATTTCATTAAAGAACATGGGCATTTTGGGGGACATAATGCATCCAAACCGGCACAATATCCAAAGCTTAAAATACTTAGAGTCAGCTTAGAAGCTTTTTATCTCCGAAGCATACTAGTTAGGACAGATAGGATCACAAAAAGTCCTTCCTCTTCATACTAGAAATAAGACACTATGTAAATAAAATTTGGAAAAACAACACTAGTGCTCAATTTTAAACGGATGTGATCCCAACAAATTATCAGTAACAGAGGTTTAAAGGCTGCAATAACTGCTTTCTTTACTTGTTTACCTTCTCTAAAATTTACTTTCAACCTGAGAGGGAAACTTTGTTAATTCATCTTTATTTGTGAAAAGGGCTGTCCTGGAACCTAAGCTGAGAGTTTAGTTCTAAGTGTTATGCTAGCATAACTCAATACAGAGTAAACTCTTCACAAAGTAAAGACAGGTTACATTAGCTGAGGAGACCTTTTTTTTTTTTAATTCATTTTATTGAGATATATTCACATACCATGCAGTCATACAAAACAAAGCATACATTCACTTGTTCACAGTACTATTACATTGTTGTGCATTCATCACCAAAATCAATCCCTGACATGTTCATTACCACACACACACAAATAACAAGAATAAAAATTAAAGTGAAAAAGGGCAACTAAAGTAAAAAAGAACACTGGGTGCCTTTGTTTGTTTGTTTGTTTGTTTGTTTTCCTTCCCCCATTTTTCTACTCATCCATCCATAAACTAGACAAAGGGGAGTGTGGTCCAGATGGCTTTCCCAATCACATTGTCACCCCTCATAAGCTACATTTTTAGACAATCATCTTCAAGATTCATGGGTTCTGAGCTGTAGTTTGACAGTTTCAGGTATTTACTGCTAGCTACTCCAATTCACTAGAACCTAAAAAGGGTTGTCAATATGGTGCATAAAAGTACCCACCAGAGTGACCTCTAGGCTCCTTTTGGAATCTCTCTGCCACTGTAGCTTATTTCATTTCCTTTCACATCCCCCCTTTGGTCAAGAAGATGTTCTTCATCCCATGATGCTAGGTCTAGATTCCTCCCTGGGAATCATATTCCATGTTGCCAGGGAGATTCACTCCCCTGGGCGAGGAGACCTTATATTTTAATATTAGTTTGCCTGTTCTTTATTTGAAGGAATTTGTTGGCCTTCAGACTAAACATTTTTCTTCCTTTATGTTATTGTTCAGAAAGCCATTTTAAGAAGTAAACAAATGTCAAATGTATATCAGTTTGTTGATCTTCACAAACTCAAATTTTAAAGTCCAAATTAATAAACTGTTATTACATTTCCTTTATTCTCCCCACTGCATCCGCTTGAGAATGTCACTGCACAAGAACCAGGAGTGTTGGCATCCAGCCCTGGCTTTATAACTGGTTTCCTCAGGATCCTCAACAAGTTGGAGAAGCTCTATTCACTCAATAATTAGCACTTTTAGACTAGTTATAATAGAGTAAGTATCCTACACCACTGGGCCAACAGATGCCACAAAATTCAGTGAGAGTGAAAACACACCAAAAAACTCTGAGGTAAATGATTAGATATCAATAGAAGAGATCATGGATAAGGAATGGCTGTTTTATTATTACTTTACGGTTTACCTGTAACAGTTTTCATTTGCTTTTTCAAATTTCTCTAGTAAATGAAAGGCAGATGGGGGCTGAAAATCCTTGAGCTGTTACAATATTACACAGAAAGTAAATGAAAACAGAGCTGGACTAAACATGTATGTATGTCAGGACATGGTTAAAAAAAAATCATCATTGAACAGGCAGTCTATTTCTTTACACTTTTCACCTCTACTCCTACTGTCGTTTATTTCCCCCATGACTTTAGTGTCATTAATTCACCTAAGACAGCTTGTCACTGACCAATAACCCCACTGTACCTCCCCTCAAATTTTGTTCCTAACATTAAGATTATTGACTTGTGTTCAGAGGTCACTCCCTTCCTAGTAGCTTTCTAAATTGCAGGCCTTAGGGGTGTGGCCTAAGTTGTTTTGGTCCATTCAAAAACATTCTGGACAATCTTTTCTAATAGGTGTTCCCTGTCCTTTTTGGGGAAAGATGTCATTGAGTTTTATTAATCATTTTACAATTCTTCTGGTTATATTTAGCATATTTCAAATTTCAGTACAATTCTTGATTTGAATGGTTTAAGTTTGGGGCATAACTACTCCTACTATGCTGTGGTCAACCCTCTCACTGTTAGCTTCTATTTGTTGAAGGCTACTCGCTCAAAGTTATTTAGCACTTTTTCTCCATCCAACTACCCCCAACTTCTAGAGAAATTATTTTTTAAATCTCCTAGCCTCCACTACTAGTTTCACACAATTAGTAAATGTGTCCAGATACTACTTCCCAAACTTTCAAGGACGCTGTCGGCTGACCAAACAGGTACAAAAACACACAGTAGGGAAAAATGAAGGAGAACAGTGTCGCTTGCATCCTTGGTGCCTACCAAGGGCAGCCCCAGAAAAAAAGAGTAGGGGCTCGCTTAATGTGGCATGTTTCAGCGGAGGAGGCACTGCTCCGCTTACCTCAGGAAAAGGAATCAGGAAGTCAAAGTAGGGCGTTGACACCAAATCACTAGGAATCGTCTCTTTCCCTCCCATCTTCCAGGAGCTGGAATAAAGGGCAACGGCCCGTGTGTTGGCGACTTAATGGGAAGCTGGGGGAAAGAAGAATACTGCAAGAGCTCTTTGTTGGCCTGGGCAGAAGGGGAAAGTAAAAGTGGCCGGAGCACTATGCAGCTCTGGGACCATTTAAGGATTAAAAGGAAAGGAAGGAGAGGGTAAGGATCGGTGGCCTCCTCGGGCCGTTACTCCACAAGACAAGACTAAGGAGGCCGAAGAGGCCGGAGCGGTCGTTACACCAAGTCAGGGCCGGGCTGCTCCGGGATATCCAGGAGTCGATTCCTCCCTCCCGGCACCACCAGCGAGGGCCCGACCTACACGCCCAGGTCCCAATACTCACCCCCGCGGTATCCTCAGGCGAATATTCCAGCAAACTCCGGTCGATGGCTTGTACCCCCGGCTCCAGCTCCGACGCCATTTCCCTCCTCTTCCCCAGCGCTGACGCCGCTACCGCCGCCCCGAGGGCCGTGGCCTCGCCACAGCCCGGGCGGCCGCGACCGTCACCCCTGCCCCAGACAGTCAGTCCCGGAGCCGTCCAGGCGGCCGCGGGAAGAGTAGGACAGGAAGGAAGGGTGAGGTGAACCGGACAGGAAGGACGGCGGCCTTTACGCTCCTTCCCGGGCCCAGCGACCAAGTGGCAAGTCACCGCCTCGTCTCTGCCCCGGGGAAGGACACAGAGGACCCTAAGCCTGGTACTCTCGCTGGCTTCTACCGCGTCCCGAACGGGAAAAGGGGCAATAACACCCAAGAGGAGAAGAGGGGCATTCAGGGAACTGTAGTCGTCCTAGGCAAGGCCGGGAGGGAGGCGGCCCCCTTATAGGGTGCCCTACGAGGGCATTGTGGGAGTTGTAGTACATCTCCTAAGGAGAGAACGGGAAATGGCAGGTGAGGGGCGGGGCTTCTCTGCACAACTGGAATCTTGGGAAGAGACTAGTGGAAAGAAGCACCCAGTAGGAAAGAGGAGCAGAACAAGACATTCTGGGAATTGTAGTTTTATCCCCCCACCCCGTTTATTTTTGTATCCTGAGGGCCTAGAACTGCCTCTGGCACGTGGTAGATATTCATGTACTTGTCAAAGTCTGGCACGTGATAGGCACTCAAATAATTGTCAAAAGAATGAGTAACAATCTGGAAGCATCTATAAGAAAGTTACTAGAGCTAATAACTGAATTCAGTAAGGTGGTGTGGTACAAGATCAACAAAAATCAGTGGTATTGCTACACTAGCAACGAACAATCAGAAAGGAAATCAAGAAAACAATTCTATTTACAATAGCAGCTAAAAGAATAAAATATCTAGGAATAAATGTAACCAAGGATGTAAAGAACTTATGCAAGGAAAACTACAAATCATTGCTGAAAGAAATTAAAGTCCTCAGAAATGGAAACATATCCCATATTCATGGATTGGAAGATGTAATATGGTTAAGATGTCAATGGTACCCAAAGTGATTTACAGGTTCAACACAGTCCCAATCAAAATTCTAAGAGCCTTCTTTGTAGAAATGGAAAGGCTAGTCGTCAAATTCATATGGAAGTGCAAAGAGCCCTGAGTAACCAAAAGAATCTTGAAAAAGAACAAGAAAGTTGGAGGTTGCACATTTCCTAATTTCAAAACTCACCACAAAGTTGTAATCTAAACAGGACTGGCACAGGACAGACATATAGACCAATAGAATAGAATTGAGAGTTCAGAAATAAACCCAGACATCTATGGTCAATTAATTTTTTACAAAGGTGCCAAGTCCACTCAATGGGAAAGAAGAGTCTCTTCAACAAATGGTGCTAGGAAAACTGGACATCCACTTGCAAAAGAATGACGGTGGACCTCTACCCCACATCAAATATGAAATCAACCCAAAACAGATCAATGACCTGAAAAAAGAGCTAAAACTATAAATATCTTAGAATAAAACATAGGGAAATATCTTCAGAACCTTGTATTAAGCAATGAGTTTTTAGACTTTATACCAAAAGTACAAACAACAAAAGAAAACAGATAAATTGGACTTCATCAAAATTTATAAAACTATTGTACCTCAAAGGACATTATCAAGAATGTGAAATGATAGCCTACAGAGTTAGAGAACATATTTGGAAACTATATATCTGAGAAGGGTTTAATATCCAGAATATACAAAAAATAGCTACAACTCATCATCAACAACAACAACAAAAAAACAAACAATCCGGTTGAAAAACGGGCAAAGGATAATGGATATAGAGTTTCTGTTTGGGGATATGGGAAGGTTCTGGTGATAGATGATGGTGAGGGTAATATAACATTGTGAATGTAATTAATCCCACTGAATGGTATGCTGGGAGTGATTGAGACAGGGAAGTTTATATTGTTTCTAAGTTTCTGCAATTTTTTAAAAAGGGGCACCTAAAGAGTCAGTGACAATTAAATGCCGTACATGATCTTAGACTGGATCTAATAATGGAAGAGATAAGCCCCAAAAGGATGTTATTGGCACATATGAAAAAATTAGAATAGAGACTGAAAGCTTTATGTCAATGTTAAAGTTCTTGAACTTAATAACTGTACTTAAGGTGGTTACTTAAGTATATATCCCTATTCTTAGGAAATGTACATAGAAATATTATATATTTAAGGAGCATGATCTACACAATGTACTCTCAAATGTTTAGAAAATTGATAGATAAAAGATAGATGAATTCATGGATGGATAGATAAAATGATACAGCAAATGTTGCAAAATGTTAAAACTGGGGAGTTGGAGTTCTCTGTATGGGTTTTGTATTATTTTTGCAAATGTCCTGTAAGTTTAAAATTATTTCAAAATAAAAAGTTTTTAAAATTCAAAACAAAATGGGAAAAGGATGTGAATAGACATTTCTCCAAGGAAGATATAAAAATAGTCAATAAGAACGTGAAAAGATGCTCAACATCATTAGCCATTAGGGAAAGGCAAATCAAAACCACAATGAGGTACCCCCTCACACCCACTAGAATGGCTGTTATTCACAAAATGGAAAAGAACAAGTGCTGGCAAGGGATGTGGAGAAATAGGAACCCTTGTACATTTTTGGTGGGAATGTAACATGGTACAGCTGCTGTGGATAACAGTTTTGCTGTATCTCAAAAAGTTAAGCACATTATTATCATATGACCTGGCAACCCCAGTACTGGGTATATAACCAAAAGAATTGAAAGCAGGGACTCAAACAAATATATTTGTACACCAATGTTCATAGCAGCGTTATTCACAATTGCCAAAAGGAGGAAGCAACCCGAGTGTTCATCAACCAATGAATGGTTAAACAAAATGTGGTATATACATACAATGGAATATTATTCAGCCATAAAAAGGAATGATGTTCTGATACATGCTACAGTGTGGATGAACTTTGAAGACATCGTGTTGAGCGAAACAAGCCAGACACAAAAGAACAGTTACCGTATGATCTAACTTATATGAAATAACTAGACTATTCAGATTCATAAAGAAGGAAAGTAGATTACAGGTTACCAGGGACAGGAAGGAGGGGGAATGGGAAGTCAATGCTTAATGAGTGGAGAATTTCTGTTAGGGGTCATGGAAAAGTTTTAGTAATAGACGTTGGTGTGGGTAGCACAATATTGTGAAAGTAATTAATGATGCTGAATTGTATGCTTGAAAGTGGTTAAAATGGAAAATTTTATGTTGTAAATATGTAAACACACACACACAAAGAATGAATGAAATACATTCAGTTGCTATAGTTCTATGGACCTATATCATCCATTATCCCCTCATCCCTTAGACTAGTAACTGAGGTGAACATGTTTAAATGCTTAAAGAAAAGCTTTTCAAGCAAATTAGTTATGGCCACTTTCAAAATGTATTACAAATCTTGTTGCAAAGGAAAAGGAATGAGTTGGGACAGGCTGCTCCAGAAAGAGAGGGCATGTGGAGGAGAATGAAGATACACAGCTGACAGCCAGACAACTCCTGGAAACAGAACCACGTAGCCAACGTTGTCGGTAGCTGTAAGCATGTGACGACATCCAGGGAGAACAGGAGAACTGGCCTAAATTGCTGACCTTCAGAATCATGAACTAAATAAACGACTGATGTTTTAAGCTGCTAAATTTTGAGGTGGTTTTTTAAATGCAGCAGTAGCTCATCAGTTCAGTCACATAAATAAGTGGCAGAGCTCAGATCTGTCCAACTCCAAGGCTCATATTTTCCAATGCCATGCTGCTTCCTGTACATTTCCAGGCAAGTCATTATTTTTTCATGATTAAAATTGTCAAGTTTGTGGTTATTAAATAAAAAATATTATTATTTTATAATAAATTAGAAAATAACTCAAACCAGTGAAGTCTCCCTTCTCCTTGACAATTCCTAACTTAAAGGACTTGGGTAAAAGATTGAGAACTTTCTTACTTGAATTGTTTTGAAACACTAGAGAGAAATCTTCCTATCTTAGGAGGATCACACCAAGATACACCTATTCATAGTTAAAACCTGTGGCCACACCTTCTGCTTTTCTTGGGGACAAAGTTACCTGCCTCCCTCTTTTATATCTGAGATGATTGACAGTGATGACAGCCAATTGCAACTTTTTTCCCCTCATTTGAGCTTTGAGAGTAGATTTCCTCTAGTCTGTAATAGAAATGTATAAAGCAGTTGGTATACAAATAGTCCTCAGGACAGAAGAAAATAAAGAGATTTTGAAGAATACCTCATGTTTTCTTTATCAGTTATCACTGATACAAATTATCTCCTAGGAATGGAATGCCCAGTATCTTGTGGTTCTCTGCTCCCTAAAAATAATTTTGCCCCGGATGTGAGAAGGATTGTCACACAGCAAACTTTGAAGCAGAATTGCCCAACTAGCACAACTTCTCCCCAATTCTCTCTGCCAGTTGGGAATGGAGGGTTGCAATATACACTTTAAAGCAAATTATTTTTAAAGAAAATTATTGTATTTGGTCATTATGTGAGGCAAAATGAAAGAAGGGGTACCTGTCTGTTTGCCAATGCATCAGTAAACTAATGACACTCAGCCCAAAAAGGACAAGGACTCAAGGCTGCCAGGCATGGGTACTATTATACCAGCCTTTCAGAAATCACCATTCACAAGTGGTTAGTTTCTGTGGCACGTGCTGTGAATTGGCTTGCCCAGTCAATTCTCACCTTCAGGTATGCATTTGTGTTCTATACTAGGTGGCAATCTAAAAATCTACATTTCCCAGCCTCTCTTGCAAGTAGGATTATGGAAACAAATTAAACTCCATCAATTAGCTGCACTTGGTGAGATTTGAAGTTGGAAGTGAGTAGGAGGCTATCTTTCCGTTCCTTTGGCTGTTACTGATACCAAGCATGGTCATGGGATGTGAGTTACGTACAGCAGGACCCACGCTATAGTTACTGGAGAAGGCAGTTATTGGGGCAATGGCAGTGGCTTCCAGATCCTGGGAATGCAGTTATGGGAGTGTGTTCCTAAACCAACAGTTCCAGGGTCAGTCTCCTGGAGGTTCAACCTAAACACTGCTCCTCTATCCCTTCTAATTTGTGAGCATCTATTTCCTTGTATCAAATAAATTTCTACTTAAAAAAACCTGTGCAATAGTTTCTATATTCTGCAACTAGACCTTAATGGATAGTTACTAATTAGCAAATATATTTGCCTTGTTGTTGGATTCATTTAATAACCAACTGTTCTAGTTTGCTTATGCTGCCAGAATGCAAAACACCAGAGATGGATTAGCTTTTATAAAAGGGGGTTTATTTGGTTACACAGTTATAGTCTTAAGGCCATAAAGTGTCCAAAGTAACACATCAGCAATCGGGTACCTTCACGGGAGGTGGCCAATGGTGTCTGGAAAACCTCTGTTAGCTGGGAAGGCACGTGGCTGGCATCTGCTCCAAAATTCTGGTTTCAAAATGGCTTTCTCCCAGGACGTTCCTCTCTAGGCTGCAGTTCCTCAAAACGGTCACTCTTCGTTGCACTTGGGGTATTTGTCCTCTCTGAGCTTCAACAGAGCAAGAGTCTGCTTTCAACGGCCATCTTCCAACTGTCTATCATCTGCAACTCTTCAAAGAGTCCCTCTTGGCTGTAGCTCCTCTTCAAAACATCACTCACAGCTGCACTGAATTCCCTCTACCTGTCAGCTCATTTATATGGCTCCACTGATCAAGCCCATCCTTTAGGGATAGCTCAATGTCAACTCATAACTTCAAACTCACTCAGGATAATCTCCTTTAAGGTTCATGGAAAGTCAACTGATTAAGTTAAGCTGACCCAGGGTAATTTCCTTAGGAGTAACTCAAAGTCAACTAATTAGGTCTGATCCACCCAGGATAATCTCCTTTCGGGACAACTGGAAAGTCAGCTGATATGGTGAGGCCCACCTAGAATAATCACACTTTGGATCACCTTACCCACCTGAGAAGGTCAGGCCCCTCCAGAATAATCTATTTTGGGATAATACAAATCAACTCATAAGGTCACGCCCACCCTGGATAACACTTTTGGATAGTCTCAAAGCCAGTTGATTACATCAGGCCAACTCAGGATAATCTCCTTGAGAGATAACTCAAAATCTATTTATTATGTTAAGCACACACACGAATATCTCTTTATGGATCATCTCAAAGCTGGCTCATTAGGTCAGATCTACCCAGAATAATATCACTTATAGACAACACAGAGTCAACTGATTATGTCTAGCCCACCCAGGATAATCTCCTTTAGAGATACCTTAAATTAATATGATTAGGTCAGACCCATCAAGGATAATATTTAGGGATAACTCAAAGTCAACTGATTAGGTCAGGCCCACTGAGGATAAAATCCTTCAAGGATAGCTCAAATTCAACTCATAAGATCAGCCCCACCTAGGATAATCTCCTTTAAGGTAAACTCAAAGTCAACTGGTTAAGTCAGGCCAACTCATGATAATCTTAGAAATAAAGGAATACCAACTGATAAGTTCAGGCCCACCTAGAATAATCTCCATTAACTTTAACTCAAAGCCAACTGATTACATCAGGCTACCCATACAGTCTTCTTTAGGGAAAACTCAAAGGCCAACTAGGGTAAGGTCCTTTAGGGAAAAGTTAAAGTATAATGATAGGGTCAGGCCCCCATGATAATCTTCATTTGGGATAATACTCAACTGACAAGTTCAGGCCATCCCAGCATAATCTCCTTTAGTGAGAACTCATCATAACTGATGACTCTGTCCCACCCAGGATGATCTTATTCATGATAACTCAAAGTCGCCTGATAAATTCAGTCCCACCCAAGATAATCTCCTTTGGGGTTAACTCAGAGCCAACTGATAAGTTCAGGCAAACCACAATATTCTTTAGAGATAACTGCAAGTCAACTGATAAGGGCAGGTCCACCCAGGATGATCTTCTTTCAGGATATCTCAAAGTCAGCTGACAAGGTCTGGCCCACGGAAGATAATCTGCATTAAAGTTAACTCAAAGTCAACTGATTTGTTCAGGCCCACCCAGGATAATCCCCTTTATGGATAAGTAAAAGTGAAATAATAAATTCAGACCCAGTCAAGATAATTTCTTTTTGGGTAACTCAAGACTAACTGATAAGGTCAGGCCCACCCAGGATAAACTCCTTGAGGGATTACTCAAAATCAACTGATAAAGTCAGGGCCACCAGGATAATCTCTTTTGGGAATAACTCAAAGTCAAATGATAAGATAAGGCCCTACCAGGATAATCTCCTAGGAATAACTCAAAGTCCACTGATAGAGTCAGGCCCACCCATGAAAATTTCCTTTGGGAAAACTCAAAGTCAACTCATAAGATCTGACCCACCCAGGATAATCTCCTTTAGGAATAACTCAAAGTCAACAGATAAGGTCAGGACTCCCAAGGTAAGCCTAAATTAAAACCAACAGATAATTTCAGGATCACTCTGTATAATCTCCATTAACATTATCTCAAAACCAACTGATTACATCAGCCCACCCATGATAATAAGTGTTTAGGGAAATCTGAAAGTCACCTGATAAGTTCAGGACCACCCAGGAGAATTGCCTTTAGTGAAAACTCAAAGTCCATTGTGAAGGAGAACCCACCCAGGAGATATCTTTTAGAGATAATTCAAAGTCAGCAGATAAGATCAGGAACACCCAGAATAAAATAATTTAGGGATAACCCAGTCAACTGAGAACATCACGTCAGTCAGGAGTATCCCTCTTAGGGATAACTCAAATTCAACTGATTAGATCAGGCCCAGCAAGTTTAAAATCCTTTAACAATAGCACAAAGTCAACTCATAAGATCAGACCCACCTAAGATAATCTCCTTTAAGGTTAACTCAAGCTCAACTGATTAAGTTAGTCTCACCCATGATAATCTCCTTAGAGATAACTCAGAGACACCTGATAAGGTCAGACCCACTCAGTGTAATCACCATTAAGGTTAACTCAAAGTCAACTGATTATATCAAGCCCACCCATTATAGTCTCCTTTAGGGAAAACTTAATGTCTACTGGTAAGTTCAGGCCAACTAGGCAAAGGTCTTTAAGAGAAAAGATAAAGTATATTGATGAGGTCGGGCCTCCCATGATAACCTGCTTTAGGGATAACAGAAAGCAACTGATAAGGTCAAGCCATACCAGCATAACCTCCTTTATGATAATGCATCATTTAACTGATGAGTCTGACCCATCCAGGATGATCTTATTAGGGATAACTCAAAGTCAACTGATAAATTCAGTTTCCCGCCCTGCCACCCAGGATGATCTTTTTTAGGGATAACTTAAAGTAAACTGAAAAGGTCTAGCCCACCCAGGATAATCTGCATTAATGTTAACTTAAAGTCAGCTGATTAGTTCAAGCACATCAGGACAATCTCCTTTAGGGATAACTAAAAGTGAAATAATAAAGTCAGGCCCAGCCAGCATCATTTCTTGACAGATAACTCAGTGTCAACTGATAAGGTCAGGACCACCCAGGATAAACTCCTTTAGGGATAACTTAAAGAGAACTGATAAGCTCAGATTGAGCCATGATCATTCCTTTGAGGGATATCTCAAAATCAGCTGATAAGGTCAGGTCCAGCGAAAACTCAGAGTCCACTAATAAGGTCAAGCTGACACAGGATAATCTTCCTTAGGGATAATTCAAAGTCATCTGATAAGGTCACCTCAATGATGATAAATACCATTAAGGTTAACTCAAAGTCAATTGAGTATGTCAAGCCCACCCAGGATAATCTTCATAAAGGAAAGCTAAAGGTCAACTGATAAGGTCAGCCCACCAAGGCTAGTTTCCTTTAAGGATAACTAAGGTCATCTGATAAGATCAGTTCCACCCAGAATAATTTCGTTCAGGAGTAACGCAAAGTCAATTGATAAAGTCAGGCCCACCCAGGATAATCTCCATTAAGGTGATCTCAAAGTCAGCTGATTAGGTCCTGCCCATCCTGGATAATCTCCTTTAGGGAAAACTCAAAGTCAACTGATAAGGTCAGGCCTACCCAGGGTAGTCTCATTTAGGGATAACTCAAAATCAAAGTAAGGTCAGGCCAAGCCAGGATAGTTTTCTTAAGGATTACTGAAATTCAACTGATAAGGCAAGGCCCACCCAGATTAATCTCCTTTAGGAATAACCCAAAGTCAACTGTTAAGTCCAAAGCCAGCAAGGATAATTTCTTTTAGGGAAGACACCATGTCAACTGATAAGGTCAGGCCCAGCAGGATAATATGCTTTAAGAGAAACTGAAAGACAACTGATAAGATCAGGCCCTACTAGGATAATCTCTTAGGGATCACTCTAGTCCACTTATAAGGTCAGGCACACCCATGATAATCTCCAATAAGGACAACTCCAAGCTGATTAGGTTGGGGCCACCCAAGATAGGCATAAGTAAAAACCAACAGATAAGTTCAGGATCACCCTGTATAAGCTCCATCAAGGTTAACTCAGTCAACTGATTACATGAGCCCACCCATGAGAACCATTTTTTAGGGAAACCTGAAAGTCACCTGATTAGGTCAGGCCCACCCAGGATAAACTCCTTTTAGGGAAAACTCAAAGTCAACCAATAAGGAGAACCCACCCAGGAAATATCCTTTAGGGACAACTCAAAGTCAAAGATAAGGTCAGCAACACCCAGGATTCCTGCTTTTTGGGTCATCTCAAAGCCAATGATTACTTCAGGCCCACCCAGGATAGTCTCTTTTAGGTGAATCACAGTCAAATGATTTGCTCAGGCCAACCCAGTATAATATTCTTCAGGGATAACTTGAAATCATCTCATAAGGTCAGGGCCACCTAAAGTAATCAATTTTAGGATCATCTCAAATCCAACTGACAAGGTCAAGCCCAACAGGATAATTTTCTTTAGGGATAATACAAATCAACTGATAATGTCAGGCTCACCCAGGAACTCTCCTAAGGTTAAACCCAAAGCTAATTGGTTAGGTCAGACCCACTCAGTATAATCTGTTTTTTGACCATGTCAAAGTCAACTGAGAAGGTCTGGTATACTCAGAATAATCTCCTTTAGGGATAACTGTAAGACTAATGAATAGCCAAGGTAATCACCTCTGGGATAACTCAAAATCAACAGATTAGAACAGGCCCACCCAAGATAATCTCTATTAGGGATAACTGAAAATTAATTTATAAGGACAGACTCACAGAGGAGAATCAGATTCAGAGATAACTCAAAGTCCAAAGATTTCATCAGGCCATGACAGTGTCATCTCCATTATGGTCAACTCAAATTCAGCTGATTAGGTCAGATCCACCCAGGATAACCCCTTTTTGGATTGGTTCCAGGGTGATGCAATGGGCATCTGAAAGCTTTAATCGTCATCATCCAAAAGACGGGGAAAAAATTAACAGGTGGTTGGCAAACCAGGAAGATTGAATTGTTTCTTATTTGTTTCTGTTCCATGGAAAAGAAATAGGATGACGCCCCACAGAACCCCAGGGCGAGAACAGATGATGAATGGCACAAAGCTGAAAATAAGCTTGCCTTTCACCCAAACTTTTTTGTTACTCATATTGTTTTTTATTGTAGAATATAACATATATACAATAGAAATGATAACTTTCCAAGTGAAATTTAACAAGTAGTTAGAGAACAAATTTCTAAGAATATTATAGATTACAGTTCCACAGTTTCAGTTATTTCCTTATTGTGAAATATAACATATATATATATATATAAGGTATTATCTTTCAAAGTGTGCTTTAACAAGTAGTTATATAGGAAATTCCCAAAGTTGTTATGAGTTATAGTACCATAGTTTCAGTTATTTCCTTATTGTGAAATATAACATATATACAAAAAAAGGTGATAGCTTTCAAATCACAGTTTAACAAGTCATCCAACCTTTTTGTTGTCAACCTCATGGGGGCAAAAAGAAAATTCAATAATTTCATCCTTGTACCCCCAGGTATCTGATTATTTTTAAAAATAATATTAGAATCTGTAATGTCCCTCAAACTAGAAGTTCAGTGCTTTTTTACATTATTAGCATCTGAGATTATCAGGCGTGTTTTTATAAATGTGACCGAGCCAAGTGGTACATGAAACAGGACAGAGGGAAAGTTTGGGAGGTCACAAAGAGGGGAAGTTGTGATGTTCTTCTCTGTTTTCTGTATCTTCTCATAGTCTGTACTTCTGCATGATGGAGACCAGCTCAAGTCTAAAGAATGGCTGTTAGGGAGATTGAGATTCCAAGTGGGAAACCCTTTGCCACTCGAGCCTCTCCTAGGAGGTAGTTGTGGGGGGAAGGGTGGGGTCGGGGGAGGGATTGGATTATGGCCTCTTATACGAGAAATTCAAAATGAAGCTGTTCATAGCCATGTAGAAATAAACTGAAGATATAGATGAGTGTAAATCACCCACCATTCATAGTAAATCAATGCACAAGAAAATGAAGAAAAAGCTTTCTGTAAAGTGTGAATGTTAATTGTATAACCAGAGTGAAAAATTGCTCTAACACTGTACATTGTTAGAAAATTATCAGAACCAGAATAACCCACAGGTGAAAAAAGCCCAAAGAATTTTCTACACAATTCTTTACTGCATGAAAAGAAACTTTCCTATAACATTCTCGATAAGGATTGAATTAGCCTCTGTGTTCTAGTTTGCTAATGCACCATGCCAGAATGCAAAACACCAGAAATGGATTGGATTTTATAAAGGGGGTTTATTTGGTTACACAGTTACAGCCTTAAGGCCATAAAATGTCCATCAATAAAGGGTACCTTCACTGGAGGATGGCCAACGGTGTCTGGAAAACCTCTGCTAACCGAGAAGGCACGTGGCTGGTGTCTGCTCCAAAGTTCTGGTTTCAAAATGACTTTCTCCCAGGACGTTCCTCTCTAGGCTGCAGTTCCTCAAAAATGTCACTCTTAGTTGCTCTTGGGGTGTTTGTCCTCTCTTAGCTTCTCCAGAGCAAGAGTCTGTTTTCAACAGCTGTCTTCAAATTGTCTCTCATCTGCAACTACTCTCTCAGCTTCTGTGCATTCTTCAAGGTGTCCTTCTTGGCTGTAGCAAGCTCGCTCCTTCTGTCTGAGCTTATATAGTGCTCCAGTGAACTAATCAAGGCCCAAGCTGAATGGGTGGGGCCACACCTCCATGGAAACCATCCAATCAGAGTCATCACCCACAGTTGGGTTGGGCGCATCTTCATGGAAACACCCAAAGAATTAAAATCTAATCAACACCGATACATCTGCCTACACAAGATCACACCATAGACAATGGCGTTTTTGGGGACACAACACACTCAAACCGGCATACTCTGTATTTGGAATAAGTATTTGTATTCATCAATTAAGTATTTGGAATAAGATGTTAATAAAACTATATATATAAACATACTGATGGAGAGTCTCCCCAACTATTAAAATCAAAGCCAGTTACCCCCTTAGGAAGGTCCATTTCCTTCACTCAAGATTTGCCACTCCCCAAACTCCAATATTACAATTTTTATTTATTTTCTTTAAAATTTCCATAGAAAGAGCCTTAAAAATTCTCCCATTAACATCTTGCTGATCAATTTATGGGCATAAAATTATTTCTATCATCTCCTAGAATTTCTTCATATGGTAATTTAAGTTTATATTCACCCATTATTTTCTTTGGGAACAAACTCATTCCTAAATGAAATTAGATAAAAGTCCCAGTTAGCACTGTTAGGAATATTTCACCTTAAAAAAGACCATGTTTTGTTTCATTTGCCCTTCAATAAGTGTAAGAAGAATATTACCATGTATTTCAGCTCAATTACTTTCTATTTAACCAACTAGATTTTATACTTTATGAGAACCATGTTTCTCCATATTTGAATTGCCCAAAAGCAGAGGCTGAGACAAAAAATTTTAGAACAAGCAGTTTTTTTTGAGAGATGTTCCTGTGAAACATGATAAAGAAGTGGGAAACTGAGATAGGTGAACAAAGCCAGTTGTATTAGTTAGTTCTGCTGCATAACAAATTACCACAATCAGAGTGACTTGCAACAACTACACATTTCTTATCTCAGTCTTTCTGTGGGTCAGGGGTCCAGATACAGTTTAAAAGTCAGATTCTCTGCCTGGAATCTCACCATGCTACAATTGAGGTGTTCTCATTGGGTGCTCAGGGTTCTCTTTCCAGCTCATGCAGTTGTTGGCAGAGTGCAGTTCCTTGAGATTGTGGCTTTCTTGCTGGCTGTCAGCTGGGCTCTGCTCTCAGTTCCTGGAGACTACCTGTGGTTCCTTGCCATGTTCGCAAGTCACTGTTTGCTTTCTTGCAGTCCAGCAGGAGCATGTGTCTTTGGCACTTCACTGTCTTTTAAGGGCTCCTCTGATTGGGTCAGGCCAGCCTTTTATAATCTCCCTTTTGATAAACTCAAAGTCAACAAATTAGTAAGCTGGTCACAGGAATGACATCCCATCCTATTCTCTCCTGTCCACACTCAAGGGGAGGGGGTTATACAGGATGTGCACACCAGGCCATATTAGAGTTCTGCCTGCACACCCATAAAGAATACATTCATGAGAGGCTACCCCTGTGGAAACTGGGTTTCCATCCCACTGGTTGTCAGCAAGGATATGACAGAAGCCATCAGAATTGCCCCACTTGGGGGGGGGCATTTACACACACACTCCCATCCCTCCGTGAGTAAGGGCAGTGGCTGGGGTGCCACCTTCCCCCCATTTCCACACTGCCCTGTCCATGACTCTAGCATGGTCCTGCCCAGCTGACAGAGAAAGCCTCCTGCAGAGAGGGACACGGGTATTTGAGGTCATCTCCTCTCCTCACACTCATAACCACAGAAATGGAGTTGAATTACTGCTGGATGGGAAAAGCTGGATCTGTATGTCTGGGGAGGCTTGAATACATGGTTTCTGACTCTTGGCTAAGCTAAAAGCGGTGGGAATTATGATGTACTGTTTAAATTCCAGACCCCCCTTGGCCACCCTCAGGCTCTGTGTCTTTACTGAGGGTTTGCAATTGGCCAAAAGGGGGAGATGGCCTGGCTTCTTTGCCTGGTCAGAGGACCATAAAATCCTACTAAAAACTTACGCTTTGAGCTCTTTCTCTGGAAAAAAGTCAAGATTCTTTGCAGAGACCTTGGAGTTTCAATTCCAAAACAGACCACAGTCCATGTGTGAACAAACACCTCAGAAAGCTGATGCCTGGTATGACTTCTGGTTTTCCAATGCGCGCCTTGCTCCCCCCACCCCCACTCCCTTTTGCTCTCATTCTGCACTGTAGCATTTGCCTTTAAGAGGACACTAATACTCTAATGAGTATGCTCTATGGAACTTGGCGCATCCCCTTAAATACCCAAATTTGGGTGATCACTGCAAGGTCTGTGCCTGTGCCGGTTTGAGTGTATTGTGTCCCCCAAATGCCATTATCTTTGTGGTCTTGTGTGGGGCAGACATTTGGTGCTGGTTGGATTTGCTTGGAATGTGCCCCACCCAGCTGTGGGAGATGATTCTGATGAGATGGTCCCATGGAGGCGTGGCCCCGCCCATTCGGGGTGGGCCTTGATCGGTGGAGCCATATAAATGAGCTGACTGGGGGGGGGAGAAAACTAAGTGCAGCTGGGAGTGATGTTTTGAAGAGGAGCAAGCTTGCTAGAGAGGAACGTCCTGGGAGAAAGCCGTTTTGAGGCCGGAGCTTTGGAGCAGACGCCAGCTGCCTTCCTAGCTAACAGAGGTTTTCTGGACGCCATTGGCCATCCTCCGGTGAAGGTACCCGATTGCTGAGGTGTTACCTTGGACGCTTTGTGGCCTTAAGACTGTAACTGTGTAGTGAAATAAACCCCCGTTTTATAAAAGCCTATCCATCTCTGGTGTTTTGCATTCTGCAGCATTAGCAAACTAAAACAGTGCCTAAAGCTCAGGTGGGCTGAGAGGTTGTGGGCCCGACCCCAACAAAGTCTGCTGCAATGTCTTATTTCTCTTGGTAACTGCAGCACCGGCTCCTAGCACCATTCCTGATACTAAATAAATGCTCAAATATTCATTGAATTGACTACTTTCCTTCTTATATTGGAGATATATATATATATATATATATATAGATATAACACGGGGGACTATTAATTTCCCCCTAGATTTCCTGGGTTTTATTCAGCCAATTGCTCTCACTGCTACCAACAGAATATTTGACCTTTTCCCTCTTCCTCTTGGCTCAATGGAATCTGTCGCACTCCTTTTCTCCATGGAGGAACTTTGATTTCTGCCTGCCACAGTCACTCCCCAGCAATCCGAAGCCACTCTGCGTCAGATTTGGGGTCCTTGAAGTCTGCTTCTGCCAAACCCACGTAGAAGCATCTTTCTTCTGTTTGCAGTACAAGGTTGTTTTGCAACCACGCTGTCACACACGCCTTCATGTCACCAGCTCATCAAAGCAGTTCTGCGAGCTACAATGCCGAGGACTTGCCTGAGCTCCACGACCTTCGCATGCCTTCATCCTCTCAAAAAGAAATGACAAGGCCTTTGAAAATTCAGTAGAAAGGAGGGTTTCTTCTATTCTGAGATCATACATAAGATGCTATCTCCAGGCAGGTGTCACTGGATGCGGATTACAAGTGCTTTATAGGTCTGCGTCATTGTTTCAGAGAGGAATGGGAAGTCAAGACCAAGTCAAGAAAATTGATCCTGCAGAGAGTGAATTTTTGTAGCTGAAGTCAAATCCCTGCCTCTTGGCTCAGGAAAGGAAGACAGGAGGATCTGTCCCTTTGGGCTTTGTGAGTGGGAGAGAGGCACCTGGATTTACCTTTCCAAATTGTTTACAGAGCTTGGAAAATAGTATTCCACTACCCCCATCCCCACCCCACACCCCTGAAGAAAATCACATTGCTCTTAGGGCAGGGAAATGGATCCCTAAAGAGCTGCACTCTAGGAGCTTGGAACAAAGGCAAGAAATAATGGAAAAAGACTCAGAAATCATGAAAGAAGACTCAGGAAGAAATTGCAATGGACTACTGCTTTAAACTGGTCCAAGTCCACAGTCCCAAGTATAACCTACATACCACACCATACTGCCTCTGGTGTAATGAAAAACAAGCCTGGAAAGAATTTTTAAGCAATGTTCTTAAGAGAAGCATTTATTTGGTATTGAATCAGGTCTACCACAAAAGACATGTTCTAGTCTTAAAGCCCAGTTGTGTGGGTGTGAACCCATCTGTAAATAGGGTCTTTGAAAATGCTGTTATTAGTTAAGGAGCACCCAAAGTGAATGAGTTGGGGGCCTTAATCCAGTATGGCTGAATGCTTTACAAGCAAAGGAAATTCAGAAGCAGTCAGTAGAAGACAGATGTAGGAGAAACCACCAAAAGAGCTCGCCAACTGTTGGAGGATTGCTATCCCCAGAGCACATCAGACTTTGGAGAAACATGGCCTTGCTGACACCTTGAGTTTGGACTTAGCCTCCAAAATGGCAAGCCAATAAATTCCTCTTGTTTAAGCCCACCCGTGTCTGGTATTTGCCCTGGAAAATGAAGGCAGAGGTCATTAATTGATTCATCAAGTGCTTCATGTGCCCAGTACATCAGTTATTTTTGGAGACAGAAGGATAAATAATTCACTATTCCTGGCTTAAAGATTTTGCAGCCTCATAAAGATGAAGAGAAACTGAATTCAAAGCACTGACCTACAGTACCTCCATCACATATCTATCAATCTGCTTAAGCTTCGTAATATCTGGATGATATTTTCACTTTAAGATTGTGGTGCAATTGAATAATATTTGAAAGAGTCTGGTGCAGTGTACATATTCAACAATGTCTGTTCTTCCTTTCTTCCAAGTTGCATCTGGTCTCCCCAACCCAATAACGAAACATGTGATGAAACCAGTGGATGTTCATGATGATGTTTCTGATGATCCATTAGGCAGTTGAAAATGTTGAAACAACCAACCTTAAATGGAGCAAAGAGTCAACATGGGAACTTCCTCTTATTTTATTATTGGTTGTTTTAATATTACTGCATAGAAATGTATTGTCCTACTGGCATATTTATATCTTTGACGTACACATACATATTTTTGTGTGCATATGTACATACACACATTCTTACACATATATGATTATTTGTAGGACAAATGGCATCATTGAAACCTTTTCTACATCATCATCTACAGAAGGAAAGCTGGGTGAAGGTCCCAGTACTAATATGCCGTATTAAAACTGAAATGGCACTAGTTGGAAGTATGGAGGGTGAGTTCTGTTTGAATCTCTGCCACTGAAGGTTGTGTGACCTCAGTCAACTCGTTCAACCAGTATGGACTCCAATTTTCTCCTCTGCAAAATTAGGTGATGGGCAACCACGATCACCACAGTCCCTTACAATTATCTACATTTGTGGATCTGTTACAATAACTAACTTGGGCCCTGAGTAACTCAAGACATAGTCTGGCTCCTTGGGACAGTGATTGCCATGGATTTCAGATAGGACACTGTTGTCTAAAGGAGTGGGTATGATGGTTTGGAGGTTTTTATGGACCCCAGAAGATCATGTTCTTAAAGCTAATCCATTCCTGTGGGTTATTTTGATGAGGTTATTTCAGTTGAGGCATGGCCCAGGTGGGTCTTAATCCTCTTTCTGGAGTTCTTGATAAGAAGATGAAATTCAGAGATAGAGGCATGGAGAGAAACACACAGAAGTTCAGAAAGAAAGCCACAGATGTTGGAGCCAGAAGCTGAAAGCAATGGACCCGGGAGAGAATGACCAGCAGACACCACCATGTGCCTTGCCATGTGCCAGAGGAGTTTAGAATTGCCAGATTGCCCATAGATGCCTCGATTTGGATATTTTCACGACCTCAGAACTGTAAGCTTGTAAACTAATGAATCCCCATTGTTAAAAGCCCTCCCATTTCTGATATAGTGCATTCTGGCTGCTTTAGCAAACTAAAATAGTGGGTATGTCTCATTTATTCTGTGTTCATAGCAAAACTTCTCTTCTGGGAAGCATAGCATTATAAATATAGTGTTTTATAAGAATAAATATTTCCTTGTCAGTGTCTGAATTTTGAGCCATAACTTTTACCTGTGTAGAATCCGTTTTGACTCACCTTAGAGCCACCCATTCCTGACACGGAGTATTTACTGAGCAAGCTGTTGTTCATCGAGTACCATCTGTGTGAAGAAGAGAACCTCCCACATTTCATACGAGGAGACGCCATATCCACAATTTCTAACTTTAATGACTCCAAACCAATGGGCATTGGCCTTCTGAATATTAGGAGGGTCTTCTTTTCTATTCTTTTCATTTCTTTTCTTTTTTCTCTTTCAAAAAACTGTTTGGATTATGTTGGGAAGCTCATTTCCAATAGATCTGGAGGCAAACAGTTGAGTGTTGACAAAGAAAGCCAAACACCAAGCTCTGCTGCTGCCTGGAGCAATTCACTTTCTTTTGGCCCTTGGCTCTGACTGAATTCACATCAATAGGTGGCATATTGCCGTAGATCAGTAACTATTCCCAAAACCCGGGGGAATAAAGCAAAACAAAACACGAACAGTGAAATCATATGCTTTGTAATATCACTCTAGTACTGGTATTTTTATATTGAAAAAATAGCACATTACCAAAAATATTATAAGCATGATCAGACTAATAAGTGTGCTTAAGAGCTTCACAGGGAATAAGTACATTGATGATTATTTATCAGAATAGTCACTATTTCTAGAAGACAAATGTCATCCATAGGGAGGTGATGTCTAAAAGTATTTGTTTTCTTCTCCTAAGAATGCAAAATTCCTTAGCATTGCCACCTACCACATCCCCTTCCCATGCTACTTCTCTGCAAAAAAATTCCATTTCTGTCTGAAAAACCACTGGGGAGAGATCAAAAGAAATATTCAGTGCTTGAAATTTCCAAGGAAGAAGTAATGTCGAAACGTGCTAAAAGCCATTTTTTAAAAATTTCTTAAACAAAATATGGGGAAAAGGTACAAGAATATTTAAATTTGTATGCTACATATGTGAAATCTTAAAAAAAAAAAAAAGGCAAGCAACATAATGATGTTTTTATGTAATTTGACATATGCTTTATTGGGAGAGAATTACACTATTTGGTAATTACCAAAATTACTACTTCTCAAATTCTTCTAATTATTTCACATAAAACATGCCAGTCTGGCTCCATTTTTAAGCAGAGATTTTATACATTTTTGTGGGAAAATTGTGAAGATGGTGTCATGATTTTCAGAATAATTATGGAATGTTTCGATTAACAGCATCGCTATGGAAGGTTTATTCATCTCATAGTTATTTTAGAGCCCACAATGTGTGCAAACTGCCTGGGTAGCTTTCTCATGCTTTAGAAATCTGTGCCTATATTCTCATCATTCTTAATTATACTGCCTTACATTTAGGAAGAGCTTTACAGTTTTCAAAATTCTGTGCCCAGATTTATGGATTGTGTGGTGGTAGGGAGTACTCAATCAATGCAATTTTAAAGGGGCTCATCAAAACATTTTTACTGTTAGTACAGATAGCTTGCATTGCTTGAGCAACTGTCCACAATATCTAGTAAATAGGCAGCCTTACTTCCCTGTATAGTTCTCAAAAGTTTGTTGGGGGATGGGAAAGAAATAGAGGGAAGAGACACTGGTGGTTCCTCTGTGATCTGGATGGAACAGTGTCCCCCAAAAACTATGTGCAAGTCCTAACACCTGATCTCATGAATGGGATCCTGTTTGTAAATAGGGTCTTTGAAGATGTGATTAAGAGGAAGCCAAACTGGATTAGGGTGGGTCCTGATCCAATATGACTGGCATCCTTATAAGAAGAGGAAGCTTTGGACACTGAGACCCTCAGAGGGGAGAGCTCCATATGAAGATAGAGCAGAGAATGAAGACCTGTAGCTGCAAGCCAAGGCAGCTCAAGCATTGCTGGCCACTGCCAGAAGCTGAAAGAGGCAAGCAAGGATTCTCCCCTCCAAGTTTCACAGGGAGTGTGACCCTGCTGACACCTCAGTTTCAGACTTCTGGCTCCAGAACTGTAAAGCAATAAATTTCTTTAGTTTTAAGCCACCAAGAGTGTGGCATTCTGCTATGGCAGCCCTAGGAAACTAAGACACTGTGTAGCTCAGTCCAATCCCTAGATTGGATTTGGCATTCAGTCAGTAATAGGTTGACAACAAGTGTGTGTGTGTATGTGTGTGTGTGTATATATATGTGTGTGTATATATATATATATATATATATATATATATATATATATATATTTTTAGTAACTGTTAAGGTCAGGCTTTATACTAGGTCTTAGGAATATAATGGTCAATAAGAGAAAGCCCGTTACTTCGCACCCAAAGAATACAGCCAAGTGGTCAATCACATTTCAGAAGAGAACTCGGCAAATTTAAAAACATGACGCTTAGAACAGAGGAAGGTCCTGGAAAGCACATGGGAGAGGACAGGGAATGCTCATTTCAGGAAGAGTGAGTAGAGAGTTTGCAAAATATGGGTTTCAGAGGTGGGCATGAGGTCATGAGTTGTGAGGTGAGGTGGAGAGAATTCCAGGCAGAATAAGCAGCCTGAGGGAAAGTTCAGAGGTGTGAGAGGCCATGTAACATTAAGGCAATGTAAATTGATGAGGTCTGGCTGGAGGGATGTACGAAGAGGTCATCATATGAAAAGTCAGCAGGGACCTGAGGCCCATGGAAGGACTTTGGACCTCATCCTGAGACAGATGGGAAGATCCTGAGAGAGATGAGAGGGAGATGGGAGAGAGATGGGAGAGAGATGGGAATCCTGAGAGAGATGGGAAGTCATGGAAGTTATGGTTGTTTTTGAAGAAGTCAGGATCAGATTTCTATTTTTAAACATTACCCAGCCTATGGTTTGGAAAACAAGGGAAAAGGGCAAGATGGAAGCAGGGCGATCAGCTGGGTGACCTGAATTAGGTTGGTGGCAATAAAGATGGCAGAGCTTAGAGCTAGTAGAAATGACTGTGCCAGATAAAGGGTCTTGGAGAAACTTTTCTCCAAGACTGTTCTCACCTGGCAAAGAGAACCAGGAGATTCCAATTGCTTTCCTTATCTGTCGTTTTCCATTGAGGTTTTAATCCTGTGTTTCCATCAAAACAATAAGCTGAAATGCATTGGAGGGAAATTATCAACATTCATGTTAACCAACCCAAGATGACTCCACTATTCCAAATTTCTATTGAAACCATGCAACAGTGGTCTTTACATTGAATTTTACTTTGTGTTAAATTAAAGTTTACCTTTCCAAAAGTTACACAGTTTAGCTTTGGCTCAGTGATCTTCTGGATATGGTTATTTTTAAATGACATGCAAATGAGACACCTAATCCCTTAGAAAGTTTGCCTTACGGTCATTCTTTTTGAAAGAAATAAAAATCCCATGAGATGAATTAGAAATAAATATTTCAGGTTTTTATCCCTCTCTCCCTCCAAGAGAGAAGGTCTCCATCAGTACAGGGTTGGGTTGAAAGCACTAGAAGCCCATTTTGGAAATTTGGTAGAAAGATAACAGGAAGGTCCACAAATTCTGTGTGCTTATGGAGGTCAAGACTTGATCAGACGGGGACCAAGGGAACTCCAAGGATCCCAGAGGCCATTTTGTCAGCTTTCCAGCATGGGGTGACAATGCATCAGCCATCCATCCCATCCTCATTGCCTGCTGGAGAAACAATATCCTTAGACCCGTCTCTTATTGGAGGGACTTAGGGCAGATGCCTGCACCCTGGGATAAGGGTGGATTTGTCCTATTGCCTTCCCTAGAGGGAAAATACCCTGATGAACCTTTCTACATTCAATGGAAGAGACACATGTCTCCAAAAAGGAAATCTGGATGCAATTAAGGCACATTAACCAGATCTTAAGAAATCAAAGCATGGAGCAAATGTCTACTTCATGTTTCTTAGCTCATATAGAACCATTAATAACTAACTTTTAATCAAACATTCAGACCAATTGATTTAGATATTTTCCTAGTTGGAGCATCTGCTTCACATAAAGAAAGATTTCTTTGCTACAAGAAATACAACCAACTGTTCTTTGTGTATGTCCAGGAACCAGAAGCAAGATTTAAAATATAAAATCTAGTGTGTTGATGGGTTAAGTTAGTTTTTTTTATACCCATGGGTAAAACTCTAAGTAAATTTCACCTAATACATTACATACAATGAATCATATTACATGTGACACCTCTCCTGTGTGACAAATGGGTTTATGAAGTATTACTCACACAGCCTAATTGGAATTTCTCTGCCTCATGGCTAAAACCCAGGAACTCCATTTTTCTGTAGTGGTTATAATTCATCATTTCAAAGCATCATAATACATGCAAATACCTATTTCTCAACAAGTGATAAATAGGATATCAACACTAAAGTAACAGTAATTTCCCCCAGAGCTGTGATGGGATGGAGGAATCAATCAACCCTTCTAATGGCCAGTAGTTCTTATTAATGAGAGTCTGTTCACTGGAGATTATGAAATCAGTCATATTCAAGTTTAGGTGTTGAATTATCTCATTTTGAATGGTCTACAGATATCTGCTCATTGGAGTTAAAATAATGGTGGAATTTGAATATGTCAACAGGAGAATGCCATGTAATACTGATATCTACTTCAAAGGAAGCTTGAAGTTTGTGACCCGCATCAATTTTCAAATATCATCCACCTATATGACAATAACACATGACTTTTTAAACACGTCCCATTGTATTACTTTAATATGAGTGATATTTTAGTGCTGATAGAAGTGGCAAAACTATTTTCAACCTCAAAATTCTTATGTTTGTCATCACCCCACTCCCCAAAGCTGCGTGCTTTATAATTCCATTTCCAGACCAACATTTTCAATCATGTTTCTGTAAATTACAGGCAGTTTCATAGACAAGAAGCTTTCAGCTCCATACAAACATTTGGAAGGTTGTAATATTCTCCCAAAGGCTGACTTTTCCTGTGAATTGATGAAATATTTATGTTTTAGGTATGAATTTTAAAATATTCTATGCTAAAAGAATCTCTGGGTGGGGAAGAAATAAGCATTGGGCAACAAAACTTATGTATAGTTGTATAAACTATTCCTAAAAACATACAGGAATTCTTTGCTAAACAAGAGGAGAAGAAGAAAGATTTTATATGTTGAAATTTCTCTTCCTGATTGTCTACATAATCTCAGAGGTTTGTGGGAAAGGAAGCACTTCTGGCTGGATCAAGTGTAAACAGTCAAGTATGAGGCAAGCTCCACTTGATAGTAAATTCTTCTTTATACCATAGATTGTTATGAGCACAAAATGAATTTTTCTCTATATTTTTGGAGCAGAGTGTGTTATAAAAAACACACAAAGCCTTTTCAAGAGCACTTTCTTTTGCCTTTGATGATCCTGAGAACACTCCTGTTGGCCTGCAAGTATCTTTATCAACCAGGCTTTATTGTGGTTGCATAGCACACGAGACCATGCAAGGAAGAAAAGGTACATTGTGGCACAGAAATCATTCCTGGGCCCGGCTTGGAAATCGTTTCTTCTTGCAAAATTGGCCCAGACTAACCACAGGCATATTATTAGTATTTGCTGGGGTTCTTGGCCAAGGGGACACCCAGCATTTGCAACTGAAGACTGTGGGAAATTTCAAACCTGGCTCTGCTTTCTGACTAAATTACTTTACCAGGAAATTTCCAAATAATGGATTGTAGCATGAAGAATCAATACCTCAGACTTATTAGACAATATCTTTGCTTTGAGGCTCTCCAAGAGTTCCCAAAATGTGTTTAATGGTTTATATCAAAGTCTTTGACCGATTATCTTTTGGAAGATGTACTATAATTATAGAGGAATTCTGATGGAAACAGAGAAGCTTCTAGCATGTTCTGTGGGCAACTACACATTGGGAAAAAATAAACCTGCAAATATCTTATTTGAAAAATAACTGATCACACATAAGCACATCAGAAAAAGAGGCAGGAGTTATAGGTAATAGTTCTGTATAAATCACAGTACAGTGAAGCTAAAATACTTACGGAATTAGAATATGTCAACAGGAGAATGTCATATAAACAAATGAAAGGAAAGCATTTCATTATTTTGAGCCGTCAACAGTCTTCTACCAAAAATAAGTTGGGATTATAACATAAGAAAAATATAGAAGATTTGAAGACCATTCGTAGAAAAATTTAAAAATACTTTAGCGATACAGTAAGATTGGAAGGAGTGTAGCACCAGGGATAGTTGAGCTTTGAGATGGTTTTAAGCTTATTGAGAGGAGGTGGTCAATTAGTTCAGCAAGTGCAATGCAATTGAAGGGACTGGGGTCCACATAGAGGAAGTGATGCCAAGATGGAACCTAGAGGGACGAGTCAGCCAGGGGAAGAGGTGCCAGGGATCCAGGATTTGGGGAGATGAGGTCTTCCAGGCCTTTGTGAAGACCCGGAGATTAGACAACACTTGACACATCAAGAAGCAAGGAGAGAAGACAATTATATAATAATGTAGATTACAAGGGGTGACAGTGTGATTGTGAAGACCTTGTGGATCACACCCCCTTTATCTAGTGTATGGATGAGTAGAAAAATGGGGATAAAAACTAAAGAGCAAATGGGGTGGGATGGGGGGATGATTTGGGTGTTCTTTTTTCACTTTTATTTTTTTTATTCTTGTTCTGGTTCTTTCTGATGTAAGGAAAATGTTCAGAGATAGATTGTGGTGATGAACGCATAACTATGTTATCATACTGTGGACAGTGGATTGTATATCATGGATGATTGTATGGTGTGTGGATGTATTTCAATAAAACTGAATTTAATAAAAAAAAAAAAAAAAAAAAAGAAGCAAGGAGAGGCCAGGTTATGAGTGTCCTTCTCCCCAGGATGATGGTTTGCAGAGATGCTAAGATGCTGAGACGTGGGCCACAAGTGATCTTCAAAATCTCTTGCCACACCCACTGTCGACTGTCAGCGTGGGATGAGCTCTGGCCAGTCGTTTTGTTTTCTCTCCTTCTCAGTGCCAGTCCTCTGCATTTGCCCAACTTATTACCCCTGTACCATTTTCTGGAGATTGTGTTGGTTTCTGTATCTCCACCTCATACCATTTAAAATATTCATTTTCTTAATTCTTGCAACACGATTCCTGTTCCTTCAATTTTGCTTTCTGCTCTTATCTCACCAATTGTCTCAGATGGGTACTTATATTTTCCAGATCTTTGACTTTATTTCTGCTTTTGATAACTTTATGATTTTTAAAAATGCCCCACCAGTGGTCTTGGAGGAGACTGCGGAGACCTGACAATGGAAAGCAATGTGGGATCTTGGATTGGATCCCAGGCCAAAAATACGACATGAGTGGGAAAACTGGTGAAATCCTAATAAAATCTCTAGTTTAGTTCATAGCATTGTATCAATGTTAATTTCCTGGTTTTATAATTGCACTATAATGACATAAAATATTCATGTTAGTAAAGCTGGGGGAAGGGTATGCAGAACTCTATTATTTTTCAATCTTCTGAAAGTCTATAATTATCTCAAAATAAAAAGTTAAAAAAATAAATAAAGCCAACATTAACAGAAACAAAAAATATCTCAACTCTCTGGCATTATAGTAGTGGGACATGTACTCTTCTTCCTTTGGTTTATAGTTTCAACAATTGTTCTACAGACATTTATCTATAATCCTCATATATGACTCAGATTCTCAGTTTTCATTAGTCAAATCAGACTAAGTCTATTGCACAGAAAGGCCTCACTTGTTCCATGTCCCAATTCCATTTTTCTGGTGGAGTTTTGGCTGAATTACTTAATTTTACAGGAACTATAATCTGAAAATATGTTCAACAAACATGCACAACCTAAAATGGATCCTTCCTTCAGTTCTGTGCTTGTCTTGTAGCAATTTTATAATTTTAGGTTCTCAGAACAATTATTGGGTATTGACGGTCATGTCCTTTCCATGAAGCACAATGGAAGTTTTCTTTTGGTTACTGTGTGCCTCAGTTTGCCAGAGCTGCTATAACAAATACCACCCAATGGGTTGGCTTCAACAATGGAAATTTATTGTGTCATGATTTCAGTGGCTATAAATCCAAAATCCAGGTCTTAACAGGCCATCCTTTCTCCCAGAGTCTGTAGCATTCTGGCACTGGCTTTGCTGCAATCTTGGGGACTCCTTGGCTCATAGATGCACTTCTTTCTCTGTCACATGGCATCTCCTTCTGGCTTCTCCTCCTGTGCTGCCATCTGTGTCTCTGTCTAGATTTCATGTCCTTATAGACTTCAGCCCTAGAGAAGCAGATCTACCCTGATTCAATCTGGCCTCAACCACATAGGATCTTCAAAGCTCCCATTTACAAATGGGTTCACACCCATAGGAAATGGGGGTTAGGCTTGAACATGTCTTTTGTGGGGGATGGGATTCAATCTCTCACACCATATTATATTGCTGTTGGTGATTCAATTACAGTCACGAACCTGAGACATTTTCATCTACTCTCCATATTCTTGAACATATATATTTCTAATAGTAACCTTTTATTTTAATCAAAATAACCCAGACCTATGCTTTCCTTCCCTCAGGAACTGTTCTGTAGAAGCCAACTCAGTCTTGATATAAAAAGCCATCATACTCCTCTCTGCATTTACCTTGCTCCTTGTGCCTACTCCAGTTCCTCTCTTTCAGTCTGAAAGCTGTTCTGGAACCTTCTTTCTTAGGGTCGTCCTAACAGACATGGTTCACATGTGTCTGGTCTTGTATGAGTGATCTCATTTGCTTGCTCAAAATTTCTTGCACACTCCATTTCCATCTTCTGTCTCCACCCCTTCCATCTGTTTTAAGGCTGATATTCTTGCCCTTTTGACATCATGGGTTTGGGTTCCACCTACATTTGGCCCAGATCTACATTTTTATCTTCATTTCTCACCAGTCTTTTTCATCTTCCTTCCGCAAGTATCAAGTCTCTTGCATTTCTCCAAACACTGTTCTCTCCTCCATGCCCCTACATTTGCACCAGCTTTCTATTCTATCTGCTGCACGTCTGTGTGTCTCTGCAAACTCAGAGCATCAAATTCTCTTTCTGCTCCAGCAAGATTTCACTGAACAGCCAGAGCTGACATGCATGTCCTTATTGTACATCTGTTGCTCTCTTTGTGAGTGTGCTTTAATGATATAACTGACTGATGAGCTCTCGTGTCTCTTCCCTCTTTCTATCTGTAGTTCCCAACACAGTCAACACTAGATTTCTGTTGGGTGAATGAATCCATGCACAAATGTTACGTGTCTGCCACTTCACAGGGACTGTGCGAGGCTCTTTTAGTGCCAGTGGTCACATTTAACCCTCACAGCTGGCTTCACTTCCATTTTTTTCATTTCAGAAATCTGAGGCTCAGAACTATTGTTAATTTCCTTAATCACTCACCTCCTTGTCAAGTGATGGATCCAAGAGTCAACCTGATTCTCCATCCAACTCCACCATGGTTGTGGACACTCTACCGACCACTTTTGTTTGTGTAATTTCCTATTTATTTGAGGTTTTAAGTCATTACAAATATGTGCTCCTATTGAAACATTTATCTTTAGCTCACAGGAGGTAACTATTATTAACTTTGGCTTGGTGTTATTATTTAGAGTTTTATGACACACAGATTTACGTGTGTTCAATGTTAGTAAAACTAATTTATATATTTGTTCATAGGTATGTATATGTAAATATATAAATATGTGACTATATTATTCAGTTGTTCATGTTTTTGAGTTTCAGATAAATATGATCACACTGAACTAATTCTTCTTTGACTTGTTTTTTTCATTCAACATTATACTTAGCAAATTTATTCAGGCTAATGTATACAGGTGAAACTTATAGTATATTGCTATTGCTCCTTCTTTGTGCAAATCTATCTCATCAATGGACCGTGTAAGGAAAAATTATGTGCAGTGATCACAAGTTCCCATTATTGATTTGCTTTTCAATATCTTGACATGAGCCCTATTAGAAGATACTTTTACTGGGCTAAACTTCCCATAGATTATTTATTTGAATTGTTGGCATTTACTGTGACTTCCTTTCCCAAACCTACTACTCTCTAGCATGAAGTGTAAGTGAATGGAAAGCCGTCTATGTCTATATAGATAATGGTGTATCTATTATGGTTTTCAAAATTGCATTCATATACTCACATTTTCAAATGTAGCCATTTATGCTTACATGGGCCATTTTCATTTAAGGGTGCTGCCTTTTTGCAAAACACCAGAAAAGGATTGGCTTTTATAAAGGGGGTTTATTTGGTTACAAAGTTATAGTCTTAAGGCCATAAAATGTCCAAGGTAATGCATCAGTAGAGTACCCTCACTGAAGGATGGCCAGTGGCATCCAGAAAACCTCTATTAGCTGGGAAGGCATGTGGCTGGCATCCGCTCCAAGTTCTGGTTTCAAAATGGCTTTCTCCCAGGACGTTCCTCTCTAGGCTGCAGCTTCTCTCCAAAATGTCACTCTCAGTTGCTCCTGGGGCATTTGTCCTCTCTTAGCTTCTCCAGAGCAAGAGTCTGCTTTCAATGGCCATCTTCAAACTCTCTCTCTTCTGCAGCTACTCTCAGCTTCTGTGCATTCTTCAAAGTGTCCCTCTTGGCTGTAGCAAAGCTTGCTCCTTCTGTCTAAGCTTATATAGTGCTCCAGTAAACTAATCAAGGCCCATGCTGAATGGGTGGGGCCACACCTCTATGGAAATTATCCAATCAGAGTTATCCACAGTTGGGTGGGGGGCTTTTCCATGGAAACAACCTAATCCAAACATTCCAACTTAATCCCCACTAATATGTCTGCTCCCACAAGATTGCATCAAAGAACATAGCTTTTTCTGGGGACATAATATATAGAAACTGGTACAGGTATACTCATAATATTAATGCACTACCAGTAGCCAACTCTATGGAGTTTAACTGAAAAGCATGAGTTATTTGAGTTACTTTAGCATTAGGATAAAACTTGTTCCAAACAATAGGATCTGTCTTATTCAATTCTTATAGATCAACCAGCAATTATGTTTTTCCTCTCTGTACTCAGAAATTAATTGACTCGCTCTATTTTCAGGCTAAAAAAAATAATCAATGGTGCAACTAAACTGACAAATCTAAACATAGGGACTTCTCATTAGAATATGCAGTGGAAAAAAACAATAAAATTCATATTCATAATATGGTCATTATTCAGAGAATCATCATTTTGAATCCTCAGAATTTGATCCAATTAAAATTTTAGCTTTAATATACCATTAAGAGATTGGTTTGCATTACAGAGCCTTATACATTCTTTTTTATTCCCCATAGACCCTCAGGTTTTCAGTCCACAGGTGCTGTGCTGCATTTGAATGTTTAGAGTTATTCAAGTTATCCCTAATAACTAATTATGATAGAAAACTGTAAGGCAATAACATATTTTAACAAGGAATGTTAGAGGTACTTAATGAGCCATTGAAGAGGAATGAGGTGTTTGACTATCTGTGAATGCCATATGGTTAATGTGCTCTATTGTAGGAGAAAAACTTAAGATTCTTGACAAAATGTCTTCACAGAACCAAGTAGATGAATATGTTCATATATCATGAAGCCAACAGAGACAGATCGGCATTAACATTTTTCTTTTCTTCCTTATAAGTCTGTAATTAATCACAACATTTTAAAATAATTGAATCTGTACACCTGAGTACTACAGAAATTCTGTCACTTATGAGCACATTTGGACTTTTGCATTTCTAAGGTCCGTTTCTAGTAGAAGGCTAGCAAGTCACCATATCTGAAGTTCTCTGTGGTCCAAAGTCCCGCTATCTCAATTGAATATCATCTTGTGCTGCATATTCAGTATGTAGACATTGAAACTAGAAAAACACTGAGCCTGCTTTTGGATTGCGCTAAAATGTTTATCTTTTCCCAAACAGTTGTTGCTTTAGGATAGAGTTGGCTTTGCACATTGCTGACACAATAAATCAATCCATCCCTTTGAATGTTCACAGGAATGTTTGTTTTTCCCAACTATTGGAGTTCATAACATAATCTAAAATAAGGGCAGCACTTAAAAATGTGTAAGCAAGAGGAAAAAGCAGAAACTTTTTCCTATACCCACAAAAATGAACAGGGTGAATGAAAATTTTACACATCAAAGAGATACATGCATGGATTGTCTAATTTATTTCTTTCATTCTTCAGAATTGGCTAGAGTTAGGATGTTAGCTGTGATACGTTAGAAGACGTATCAGGCAACTGAAAATATCCAGGTTGCAGTAATATGACATTTTAGTATCTACTGAGTTCTTTTAGAGCTATAACCTCATGTCTCCATACAAAAATTTGTTAGAGAAAATGTTATTATTCTTACCATTTTGTAGAGGAAGAAAGTGGAAGTCAGGCAAGGTGATTTGCCACAAGTTTCCATGGGAGGTCAGTGCAACATCATCATCAGAATCCAAGTCTTGTAAATCTTCCAGATCTTTGTGGAGTAAAGTCTCCTAGTTTTTTTTCTTCATTGAGTAGAGCAGGAAAGTTTCCCGAAAGTTACACTGGGTAACTGGAATCCTAAATTCATGTATTCAATTCTCAAATGTGCATGGGCTTTCTGATATGCAAAATAGAATGACTTTATTGAACCTAGAGTTTGAATGAAAATGCAGCAAAACTGATAGAAGTAAACAAAATTGAGGATATAAACCAACACTTCAAAAATTTCAAGTATAAATAATAAAACACTGTTTTATTTTGGGTTTACAACGACAATTTCCAAAGCAATATCTTTAAAAATATATCTTCTAGTTGAATAGTTATTACTTTTGACTCAAAATTACTTGACCTAAAACCCACTTAGAAAATTAAAGTTCAATCTAGTGGTGATAAAGTAGATGAAAAGAATTCCCTTTAATCAGCTTTGTATTTAAAAGAAAGGTCAACTGTGAATCAAGTCTAGATTTCCTGGCATTATCCTAAGATAAGAATATTTTATGGTACTTCAAAAATATTAAGTGCTGTATTAATGAAAGCATTAATAGTGTTACACTAAGGTTTACACAGACTAGTGAGGTTGAAACATCACCTTTAGTGGCCTTGTGGAGGGAAAGTATAAGAGCTGACCTTGAGTTTATTAGGCTCTCCAGTTGCCTCAGAGGGAGGGGAGGAAAGTTGAGAAGACAGTTTGAAAAAGGGCCAGTTGAGAAGGACCAGAAATATATGTAAAAAAGAAGATGCTTCAGGAGGGAACTTCCTAAAAACCAGTCAGTGAAGAGCCATTTGAAGAACCTGGGAAGAAATTAAAAGGCCAGAAAAGATTAGACCTCCTTCTGTTCATGGTTTCCAAAGGGTGGTTTTGAAAATGAATCAAAGGAATCAGTAAAAGGAGAGAAAGACTGACATATATATGTCTTGAAAAATGATTCAATACATTCATATGATTTTACTGCTTCAAAATTGGACACATATTGTGAAGAAAAAATAAAAACAAAAACAAATCTAAACCATCCATTATAATTTCTGTAAGAAAATCTGAAAATATAAGTACTCTGAGAAGAGATACAGGTTCAGCTCATGGGAAGAAAGGCAAGCCCATAATTTTGGAATTAGTAAAGATGAAAATTATTTGTGGATCAAGTTTTAAATGGAAAGAGCAGAGTGTCGCTTTGTTTTAAGCACACGGAAAGCACTAGAAGGAAGTTATCCACTGAGAAGTGGGCTCATGACACCTCGTAAGTGTTCTGTGTAGTTCAACAGCAAGGACTCTCATGCAAGTCTAAATGCTAAAGGATTTTTCAAACAGAGATTTATATAAAAGCACAGTGGAATATTCCTCTGCAAGACAGAATGTCGACATTGCAGAAGCAATGATTAAGCTGGCTGTATTATTTAAGGTTGTAATAAGCAAGAACTTATGAGCTAAAGAACCATGGGGTGGTTAAGATACATGATTCATAGCTGTCTATGGGGATTTCTGACCCATTCCGTTCATCATCTGCCAACTTCATACTGGAAAGACATTTAACACATTTGCAGAAGATCCTATCCCATTGAGGAGCCTTGAGTTAGCCTAGTTCAGGGGTTCTCCAAATGTGGTCCCAGGTACTCAAAATGTGGTTCCCAGGTCACCAGGGAACTTGTTAGAAATTGAAATTCTGGGCCCTACCCCCCACTCCCTACAGAGTCAACAAGTCTGGTGGTTGGACCTTCCAAGTGACAGTGATGCTCACTAAATTTTGAGAACTGCTTTCATTGAGTTTTGTACCCAGCTATTCGATGCCCAAGGGTTGCAGTTACCTAAAAACACAAGCTACTGCTATCTTACCTAAAAGACATTCTTTGTTGCATTTTTAAAATGTCAGACTCTCAGGGTCAGGGCTTAATGAGATTTTTGTTGTTAACACTTAGCTCTCCCTGTGATTTTCTGTTTAGTAGTTTAGGTTCATCAGGGCTCCTCTTCTGTGCACACCTGCTGACACTTAGCTTGTTGCTGTAATTGTACGCATAACAGAGTGAGAGCTGCTACAAGATCCTGTCCCTAGTGACAAGTTGGCAATAAAATCACTGAGAAATTGCCTCAAGGTTAAAAAATAAGATAGGTAATGAATAACACCTGGATAAGTTAAAGACTTCACTTTTTCCCATTTTAAGTTTTACTTTTAAAACAAAAGTATTAAAAAATGATGGTGTCAGAATATTAGTTATCAGTTAATTTTCAGGTACACAGAAACAGCATCACTGCAGAAGGCAAAAAGATGCATCCTCCTTATACGCATTCTCTTCTATCAAGAACTGAGAAGGTAATTAATGAGGTCCATCCTTGTTAAGATACCAGAGCAATATGGTAATATAAAATAATATGTGGGAGAAACCAAGATGGAGGCTAGGTGAGACAGGGCTAAGGAACATCTCCATGAGAAACACTAGATAAGGACCAGAGAGTGACCCAGAATACCGGTTACAGCGATGTGCCAGCTGGACGAGATCTGCTAGCTCCTAGGGGCTGTATACTTGGTGAAACTGGGAGTCTGCATTCTGAAACAAGTGAGTAAGCTGGCTGGAAGTCCCGCAGCGATCTGGGGAAGCCAGGGTTTGGTGTCTGGAGACCAACGGGCTCTTTTAATAAAAATAAATGAATAAATAAATAAAAGGGAAAAACCCAGGAGCGGCTGCAGGTGCAATCGTGGGAACCACGCAGTAAAACACAGCAAGAGGGGGCTGGGCCGGCCTCTCAGTGTCTGGCCTGGAAGATAGCCCACTGCAGATATCCCTGGGGCTGGGGGAACGGAGGGAAGAGCCAGAAGCCGAATGAAACCCTGCGGCTAGCAGCTCGCTCCCAGGAGGGCTGGATAAACTCCTGCCGGGGGCCGTGCCCACAGCCCAGAGCCCCGCCAGTTGTCCCGGAGCTGGGAAGGAGGAACTGTGCGAGGAGGGGGGTGTGGAGACACCCCGTTCGGCCATTTTTGAATCAGGCTGAAAGCGAGCCGGCTTGGCCCGGTGGCCCGGGACTTCCCTTGAGGGACAGCGCGCACTGGTGACGTAGCACAGCATTCCCTCCAGAGGTCCTGGAAGATCATGGCTGGGCGGGGCGACCCTCTCGGAGATCCCAGGGACACTACACCAAGTCCGGTGGTTTGTGGGACAGTGAGAGAGAGGGGCTGGGGCTGAAATGAAATGAAGGCTTGGACTCCTGCGGTGGCCTTGAATCTCCGGGAACCGGGGGGTTTTGAATATTGAGGCTGTCCTTCCTCCCTGGGCACCCGTACAAGCGCCCCGCATTCAGGGAGGACGGCTCCAGCAATACACCCAGGCTGAGTTCTCGGGCTGGACCCCATAAGAATCGTTTCCCCACATACCGCAGGGACAAGGTGGAGAACTGACTTGAGAGGTATAGGTGACTCACAGACGCCATCTGCTGGTTAGTTAGAGAAAGTGTACATCACCAAACAGTGTTTCTGAAAAATTAGATAGGGTTTTTTTCTTTTTCTTTTCTTTTCTTTTTTTTTTTTACAAATTGAAAGAACCCTGTCGAGCAGAGCAAATGCCAAGAGGCCAAAAACAACAGAAAATCTCAATGCATATGATAAAACCAGACAATATGGAGAATCCAACTCCAAACACACAAATCAAGTTATCAGAAGAAACAAAGTTCCTCGCAGAATTAATCAAAGAAATGCAATTGAGGATCGAAAACATGGCAAAGGATTTAAAGGACATCAAGAAGACCATGGCCCAAGATATAAGCTACATAAAGAAGACCCTAGAAGAGCATAAAGAAGACATTGCAAGAGTAAATAAAAAAATAGAAGATCTTATGGAAATAAAAGAAACTGTTGGCCAAATTAAAAAGACTCTGGATATTCACAATACAAGACTAGAGGAAGCTGAACAACATCTCAGTGTCCTAGAAGTCCACAGAACAGAAAATGAAAGCACAAAAGAAAGAATGGAGAAAAAATAAAAAAAATAGAAATGGATCTCAGGGAAATGATAGATAAAATAAAACATCCAAACCTAAGACTCATTGGTGTCCCAGAACGAGAAGAGAAGGGTAAAGGTCTAGAAAGAGTATTCAAAGAAATTGTTGGGGAAAACTTCCCCAACCTTCTACACAATATAAATACACAAAGCATAAATGCCCAGTGTGCCAGTTTGAATGTATTATGTCCCCCAAACGCCATTATCTTTGATGCAATCTTGTGGGGCAGACATCATAGTGGGGATTAAGTTAGAACGTTTGGATTAGGTTGTTTGCATGGAGATGCGCCCCACCCAACTGTAGATGATAACTGATGGGATATTTCCATGGAGGTGTGGCCCCACCCATTCAGGGTGGGCCTTGATCAGTGGAGCCATATAAACGTGCTGACTCAAAGAGAAGGAACTCAGAGCATCTGTGAGTGACGTTTTGAAGAGGAGCAAGCTTGCTAGAGAGTAACATCCTGGGAGAAAGCCATTTTGAAACTAGAACTTTGGAGCAGACACCAGCCACGTGCCTTCCCAGCTAACAGAGGTTTTCCGGATGCCATCAGCCATCCTCCAGTGAAGGTACCCGATTACTGATGTGTTACCTTGGACACTTTATGGCCTTAAGACTGTAACTGTGTAGCCAAATAAACCCCCTTTTTATAAAAGCCAATCCATCTCTGGTGTTTTGCATTCCGCAGCATTAGCAAACTAGAACACCCAGCAAACTCCAAATAGAATAAATCCAAATAAACCCACTCCAAGACATATTCTGATCAGACTGTCAAATACTGAAGAGAAGGAGCAAGGTCTGAAAGCAGCAAGAGAAAAGCAATTCACCACATACAAAGGAAACAACATAAGACTAAGTGTGACTACTCAGTGGCCACCATGGAGGCGAGAAGGCAGTGGAATGACATATTTAAAATTCTGAGAGAGAAAAATTTCCAATCAAGAATACTTTATCCAACAAAACTCTCCTTCAAATTTGAGGGAGAGCTTAAATTTTTCACAGACAAACAAATGCTGAGAGACTTTGCCAATAAAAGACCTGTCCTACTTCAGATTCTAAAGGAAGCCCTACCAACAGAGAAACAATAGAAAGGAGAAAGAGATAGAGAGAATTTTAACAGAAATATATAGTACCTTACATCCCAAAGCACCAGGACACTCATTTTCCTCTAGTGATCACAGATCTTTCTCCAGAAGGGACCATAAGCTGGGACATAAAACAAGACTCAAGAAATTAAAAAAAAAAAATTGAATATACTCAAAGCACATTCTCCAACCACAATGGAATACAAATAGAAGTCAATAATTTTTGAACTGTAACTCCACTATTTACTTTCTACATGATATAAATTACACAAACTCTAATGACAAATCAGTGGTTCTGAACTCAATGTAAAATATGTAATTTTAGACAACTATATAAAGGTAGGGGAATGGAGGAGTATAGGATCATAGTTTATGTGTCCTATTGAAGTGAAGGTGGTATCAAAGAAAAACAAGATTGATATGGGTTTAAGAGGTTAATTTTAACCTCCACAGCAAACACAAAGAAATTATCAGAGAATGTAACCATAGAGATGAAATGTAGAGTTTGGGTTAAGAGAAATGGGGGAAGGGGCAATGGGGAGTTAAGAAATGAGGGTGGAGTTGCTGTTTGAGGTGAAGGGAAATTTCTAGTAATGGATGGTGGGAAAGAGCATAACATCATTCTAAATGTGATTAATCCCACTAATGGAAGGCTAGGGAGGGGGTGGAATGGGAAGATTTGGGCTGTATATATGTTTCCACAACTGAAAAAAGAAAGACAGTCTAAATAGAAGATGATTGAATGCCAAGGATGAACTTGGATGGAATTGGAGGATAGAGGACAGGTGGCTCAAAGGGACACAGTTGAGACATAGGTAAAGGAAATATAGAATGTAAGCTTTGTATCATTGTTGAATCTTTTGTACTTCTTAGCTGCGCTTAATGGGATTGCATAAAAGAATGTTCTTGTTCATGGGAAGTGTATATGTGAATTATAGTGTATGTTCAAGGATGTGTGCAGCTAGCTCTCATATGTTCAGAAGACAGAGCAATAGATGATGGATGATAGGGAAGGAGGGAGGGAGGGAAAGAAATAGTGATGTGACAGCATGTTAAGGTTGGTGGATTGAGCTATCGGGGGAGGGGGGTCAGGGTATGATGGAATTCTTTGTATGGGGTTAGTATTGTTTTTGCAACTGTTCCTATAACTGTGAATTTATTTCAAAATAAAATAAAATAAATAAATAAAAATAAATAAAAAAATAATATGTTCTGAACTGGTTGAATGCTTTTGCTATTCGAACAAAAATATCTATTGTGTGTGGGCATGTGCTCTCTCTCTCCATATATATATATATACTTTGATTTTTAAAAATATTTCAGTGAAATATGAGGGAACGTTTGAGGATATTGAGTGACTACTATTTAGAAAAGCATTTCTCCAAATGTTCCATGGATGCTGATAATCTTCATGATATTAATAGACATTTTACACACATTCCAAAACACACACACACAAGTGTACAAATGTTTGGACTTTGCTGGGTTAAAAATATTTACAGTAGCCTTCTTTTCCAAGAGATGCCAAGGCTTTAATGTCAGTGTGCCCTCCAAGAAAGGAAGATTTCAAGATGAGTGTTTCCCACACTTACTGGATCTGTAGACTATTTAGTCCTAGCAACACACAATTGGGAAACACTGTTTTCAACTATAGGTGACTATAGATGGATCTAATTTCTAATCCACCCTCAATATAACAAAAAACATACCACACATCAAAAAAAAAAAAACTTAACTCAATATGAACCAAATAATTTTTAGACTGTAATATTACCAAAGCAGACAGGTATTACATACACCAAAGGATAGCAGTGGGCCTTTCCCAGGACACACATCATATAGGGTCAGTAGCTCAAAAAATGTAATCTGAGTAAACCAGTCTTTATACTTTTCCTTTCATTCTTTTGTCTCCAGAAAGAAATTGAAGAGAGAAATATAGGAAAATTTTCATTGCCAAAATATAGCTGTGACAGTTACAAAAACAATTGTGCTTCCGAAAATAGCACCTTCAATTTTTACAACACTCCTGTATTCATTCAGATAATTATTTAAGAAAAGAACAAAAATTAAAAAGACAGAGCAACATGATCACCACAGGCTCAAGTATAATTGAGGTGAGTAATTCCAGACAATGGGATCATTAAATGAAGTTTATTAGGAAAACCATTCCAGAAAGAAAAATAATAGAATATATATAATAGATAAATTATATAAAAAAGACAGATAAATTATATAAATAAATGATAATAGATATAACAATAGATAGTATAATATAGTTAATCTTATAGGCATACTCATAAATCAATAAGTGGAAAATATGTAATACCAGAACAGAATAATGGACAAAGGACACAAAGTACTTTAACTTAATAAATTTGCATCTCATACACTCATAGTAGGATTGTAAAAGTTTTACACTTTTCCCAGAAGGCAATTTGGCAATTGGTATTGCATCTTTACAAGCTTCATAACTTTTGACCAACTAACCCCAGTTTTAGGAATATTTCCTAAAGGAATTGTCAGAAATGTAATAAGAGATTTATGTATAGGATAATCACTGTCATGCTGTTTATAAAACTTAAAATTAGAAGCTACCTAAATATATTTTCTAATATGCAATTGGCTAAGTAACATATTCATCTGATGTTATATATTATAGCCACAGGAAGGAAACATGCTCATGAAAATGATGTTATGTTATAAACCAAATAAATAAGGAAACAGGGTAACTTGTCTCACTTCAGGGGTGGTATCTATATAGCAGAACTTATTAGAAGAAGCCAGAGAAACTATCTGAAGATTCTGATCCATTCACACTCACAATTCAAGAGAAAAATTCAACATTAAACTAGAAAAGCAGGCCGAGAAGATCAAGAATTAATGACAGAAGCAAAATATAAAAAATAAAACATAAACTGAACTAAAAACAGCAATGGGGAAAGTAACAACAGGTTGGGTATTAAAGAAAACCAAATTGTTGAAATAAAAAAAAAAACATGAGAAATTTACATAAAATCAAGGAAGTAGGAAAATGGAAGAGAGCAAAGGAAGAAAAGAAGAAAGAAAATAAGTAGATAATAGACTCAGAGTTTCCAACTTAAGTGTAACGAGACACTCCAAACCAGAAGCCACAGAAGCAAACAAAGGAGAAGAAAAAGTTCGCTGAACTTTAGAAAATCCTGACACTCACATCAAAAGGACTTGCCCAGGGCCAAATAAAATTACAGAGAACACCTCAGCCAGGCATGAGGCTGTCAGCTTCAGCTGTGTACCTCCCAACTCTGAACAAAGGAAAAATGACTCCAAAATCCAGAGAAAGCAGTTCATAACCCAGGATTCCACAGAGCCTGGTGGTTTGTCATGAGAGATGTGATCACAGAATATGATCCTACAAGCAGAAGTGAACAGTACATGCCATCTGCGTTCACCCCACAAAATGTATTTAAAGATGTGGTTCCAAGTACCAAGACATTAATTTGAAAAAGAATCTGTGGTGGCTCAGGACCCAGGCCCCCTTCTAAATGCGCCTAACAGCCTGCTTTAGCCAAAGACAATGGTCAAGAAAGTAAACAATCTCCCCGGAGGGGGAGGGATGTAATCACTGATGTAAAATGGCACTGACAGTATGTTAGTCTTAAACATTGATCTTAGTAAAACATCAGGTCTTAAGCCCCTTTCATGCTTATACTAGAGGCCTGATGTCTTTATACTATATGGAATGTCTTTGTTCTAAAATCATATATTGCCCTTGTACCCATCCCCTCCCTTCACCGAGCGCTATCCCTCTGGAGAGGCCGCCACCGGAGAATCCCTCCTGTTTGTAAGTCCCAATAAATCTATGTCTGCTTCTGTTCCTGGAGTGTTTTTCAGTCTTACAGCAGCTCCAGCTCCTGCTTTGCACAAACTGGGTCTGGGCCTGAGCAGAGGAAAATCTGTTAATCTGAGTTAAATCTAAATGATTGTTGTTAATGTGCTTATAAATCAATGCAAATGTAAAATGAGTTTTAGAAGAATGTAAATAGTCTTAATTTTATATATAGCTTACTTATGAAAATAATATGCCCAGCGGTGAGCCCCGGGAGTCTGTGGGCATGTATGTGTGTACATATATGTGTACATTTAAAATATAAAGGTAACATTATGAATCAGTGAGGGAAAGGGAAAAAAATAGATAACCACTTTATACAAAACATCCAAATAAAGATTTTATTGAAGAAGTGTAATTGTAAAAAATTTAAAAGAAGATATAAGTGAAGCTTTATCTGAACTTGTGTTGGTAAAGTCAATACATGAATAAAAAAATTTTGATTATAAAGCTAAATAAAAAGCAAAAAAAACTTGATAATTATAACATGTATCAGAGAAAAATTTAGATAATTTATCAATTACTCCTGTATCTCAATGAACAAAAGCACATTTAAAATACTCAAATAGAAAAAAAGATAGGAAAAATTTGAAGGCTATTCTGAAAGCAAACGCAATGCCTTAAAAAAGGACAAAGTGTTTAACCTTATTAGGAGTCTGTGCTGGTTTGAATGTATTGTGTACCCCAAAATGCCATTATCTTTGATGCAATCTTGTGTGAGCAGACTTATCAGTGTTGATTAGATTGTAATTCTTTGATTGGATGTTTCCATGGAGATGTGCGGCTATCAACTGTGGACAAGACTTTTGCTTAGATAATTTCCATGCAGGTGTTGCCCCACCCATTCAGGGTGGGTCTGAATTAAATTACTGGAGCACTATATAAACTCAGACAGAAGGAGCGAGCTTTGTTACAGCCAAGAGGGACACTTTGAAGAATGCACAGAATCTGAGAGTAGCTGCAGAAGAGAGACAGTTTGAAGATGGCCATTGAAAGCAGACTCTTGCTCCGGAGAAGCTAAGAGAGTACAAACACCCCAAGAGCAACTAAGAGTGACATTTTTGAGGAACTGCAGCCTAGAGAGGAACATTGGGAGAAAGCCATTTTGAAACCAGAACTTGGAGCAGACACCAGCCACATGCCTTCCCAGCTAACAGAGGTTTTCCAGACACCATTGCCATCCTCCAGTGAAGGTGCTCAATTGTTGATGTATTACCTTGGACACTTATGGCCTTAAGACTGTAACTGTGTAACCAAACAAACCCCCTTTAAAGAAGCCGATCCATTTCTGGTGTTTTGCATTCTGGCAGCATTAGCAAACCAGAACAGAGTCAAAGGCAGACAAACTAAAATTACACTTCTGTGCTGGTTTGTATATATTATGTCCCCCAGAAAAAAACCATATTCTTTAATGCAATCTTGTGGGGGCAGATGTAATAGTGTTGATAAGGTTGGAAACTTCTGATTGAGGGTTTCCATGGAGATGTGACCCACCCAACTGTGACTGACGCCTTTGATTAGGGTGTGACTTATTGATTGAATGTTTCCATGGAAATGTGGCCCTGCCCATTCATGGTGGGTCTTGATTAGTTCTCAGCAGTCCTATAAAAAGAGCTCACAAACAGAGGAACCTCAGAGCAACTGAGAGTGACATTTTGAAGAGGATCTGCAGCTAAGAGAGGACAAAACACTCCAAGAGCAACATTTTGGAGAACGCCATTCTGAAACACAACCTGGGAGCAAGCAGACACCAGCCACATGCCTTCCGCGCTAACAGAGGTTTTCCGGATGCCAATGGCCTTTCTCCAGTGAAGGTACCCAATTGTTGATGCCTTACCTTGGACACTTTATGGCCTGAAGACTGTAACTTTGTAACCAAATAAACCCCCTTTATAAAAGCCAATCCATTTCTGATGTTTTGCAAAATGGCAGCATTAGCAAACTGGAACACTGGGGCACAGTGGGAGAAGGGAGAGCAGCATATATGGAACCCCCAAAGTGGCTTAGGGAGGGAAGAAAACAGAAATGGGAGATCATCTTCCTAAAGAAATGTTGCCATCCCTCACAGGGAGAAGGTACGGGAAAAAGAGGTTTTAGGGAATAAGTTGAGATGATCCACAGATTAACTGACCCAGCAGCTCAACCCTTCTTAGTTACATGGAGCAGCTAGCTACAGTGTTACTCCTTAGACTAAAGCCCAAAGACTGGACCCTTAAATGAAGAGAGTAGAGTGCCTGTGATAGAGGTGGGGCAGGAAATGGGTGGGGGCTCCTGGATTAGAGAGAGAAGAAGAGAATGTCCAGTCACTTTGGGCCTGTGAATTGACATGGGGTTAGGGAGGGCAGAAAGGGAAAGAAAGCTTCACCTGGGGAAAAGTACTCTCAGGTCACCTCTGTCTCCAAGGTAGGTCATTTCTAGCATTGGACCTCAAGGTGTTTGCAGACAGCCTGCATAATCCTCACTTGCAAACCCAAAGAAAGGTCCAACCCAGCCTGCACACCTCTTTACTGGTGAGATCTGCAGCCAACCTCCTGTACGGACCTACTCACCCGACGGCGATTTTGGGTCTCATCTTCCAGACTGGTTCACTCCTGCAATTTTGCTAAAGTAGAATCAGAGATAAATAAAAGGAGGATGTGACGAGGAGAAACACAAGGAAGAAGATGAAAAGGAGGGAACATAGGAAGAAAAGGAAGAGGGAGAAGATGAGGAAGGAGAAGATGGGGAAGCAAAAAGGAGGAGGAGAAGATGAAGAAGAAGAGGGAGAAAAAGAAGCAGGAGGAGAAGCACCTGAATTTGTTGTAGGAGTCTTCTAGTATTGGGGTCAAAGGGTAAGTAGTTTTTATCTTCTGGCCATCACACAATAGCAAGGAGCTCTCCTCTCTGTGGATTAGAAAGGAAAGAGGCCGCACCCCAGGTAACAAATCCTTTAACCTCCGGCTCCCTCCCCCTCAGGGATGGCTGGGTGTCATAATGAGATTCAGGCTTCACTGCCAGGGCCATACATTTCTTCACTTTTCCTCACCAATACATTCCAGCCACCAATAATGGTCAGTCATGACCCTCATTTATAGAGATGATCTGATCAACAAGAAATACCAAGTATTGGAGAAACAAAGAACAAGAAAGAGTCACAGTGAGCAAACAAACAAACTCTGCTAGGTGAAATCTAACATGTAAATTAATGAGTGTAGAATATTGAAGTCCAAAGAGGACTGAGCTATGGAAAAGGTGCAAGGGGTACTAAATTTAGGGAAAGAAGCAGAAATTGTGGGATATTCCCTGAAGGAGTCACTTAATCTCATTTTGAAAGGTACTTGGGAGATGGTTAGAAGCCAGGCGAGTGTTGCAAATGTGATGCAACTCGGAGTGGTCCTCGCCATGCATCAGCTGCACCTGCTTCTCCCGAGACACAGTTTTGCAGGTCCCGTCCAGACCCACTGAATCAGAAACTCCAGGGATGGGTCCCAGGAATTTGCATTTTCATTAGTCCTGCTCCAGATGATTCTGATACACACTCAAGTTTGAGAAGCTCTAGTCCCAGCAAATGGACCATCCAATGTGAAAACACAGAGGTGTGTGGGAATAAACAAACATGATATCTTGTAAACCAATTCCCCACTTACCTCTGTCATGTGCATTTATTCTATGATTTAAAAAACAAAGACAAAATAAATAGAGCAATCAGTCCTTTATAACACAGGGTTCAGCCCAGTCTCTACCAAATGGAGACACAAAATCTGAACGCATCAATTCCTGGTGATGCTTTATCATATTCATAGGGAAAACACCACCATTAGCTTCCTATACAACACTCTGTTCAGTGCAGGTTAAGGCACTCCTAAATTTTATTGATACAGTAGAACTCTGATGTAGTCTTCGTGTAACAGAAAACTTCACAGTGGATGGTTTCAGCCAAAGTTTTATGTCATTATCTAGAGTCAGTCACAGTGTTTTAGAAATAGCCCCACAAAGAAGAGAGACAAGAGACTTTGATTTTTGTCATGGAGACCATAGAACGTCAAGTATAGTGTGAAAAATCAATCTTAAAGGAATCTCTCTTACAATTAGGGGTTTATCAGCCTTGGTCTTCCATGCTGTTAAGCCAAACTAGGCTAAGAGTGTGAATGATGGACTTTCCTGAACTGAAACACACTTCATATAGACAGCTGGCCAAAGTACCTGCCCTGGGAAATAAAAACCCAACATATTGCTTTAAAATATATCTAAACAACCCATCCAATAAGCAAAGTCTTTTTTTTTTTTTTTTAGTGAAAAGAAAGAAAAAAGAAAGGAGATATGCCTCAAGACTCAAAGCTTGAGTCGGGCCGTGGAAACACGTTGGATTACATTTATGTTAAGAATTACAGCTTTCTGTTTATGCGGATTGAAATAACCAGATGCTTAAAGGAACTCATATGGTCTGCTGTTGCTACAAAAACACAAAAATATATCTCTCTCTCCAAACAAACCTATCACAACCAACCAAAATAAAAGAAAGTGAACATCACAATGAATGCATCAATCAAAGATTTGCTTTAGATTAAATTGAATTTAATTGCTTTAGAATATATGATTCTACACTTGAATTTACCATTGGTTATTTGTAACAAAGCAAGGAAAAGAAACATACAGTAAAAATATAGGGACAGTCAAATCATAATCAGTGATCAGACTTCTATTCCGGCTCTTGAGGTAATGGGGGATTTTGATAATACTTTCTGAGCAGCACGTTTCAAAATTCCAGCAGAGGTCATAGAAGTTTAAAGGATCAGCACAAATGAAATTAGACCTAACACATTTGTACTTTTTTGTTCTTTTATTTAAAATGTATGTATTGTCATTTATAAGATAAATTGAAACAATTGTATTTGCTCTTCAGCTTAAAAATAAAATAACATACAGTCTGCATTAAGGAATAATAAAATATATTATATACTATAATTTACATACGCTAAGTGCATCTCAAATACATATTATATTTTTCTATACAAGCATGACTTACTACCTTGAGATATCGGATTATTATGAGAATTCTGTTATCCATGAAGTTTGAATGCAGAGCAAATTAGTTGAAATTGCAGCAAGTAATTGGGTTTAGATATGGGTGATTAAATCTCAACTCTATTCTTGGTCTGAGATGTATAATTTCTATTGTGAAATAGCAAATGCAATATTTGCACAGATAGTCTCTTTGTTGGTCCTGTAGGGGGGCAGTGGGCTGGATCCTTTCACGTCCTTTTCAGTGCTAGCAGAAAAGAGTTGTTTCACATTGAGCATTTTAGTTTTAAAATGTATCTTTGGATCCTTGAATGACAAATGATATTAAGTCATAAAATATAGGTAGTCCTGAATCTATACTCACATTCTGCAACCTGATCTGTAGATAATTAAAAAAAAAAAATCAGTCCCAAAGTCAATCTCTCCTTCTGGTTTAGGTCTTGTCTTTTAGTTTGGAAAAAGAAATTGGAATCCAGGTTTCCTCAAGTTACTTGGCAAAAATTTTTATATTGGTGAGGAATAAGGACAGCTATATGATTTGCAGGGCCCAGTGCAAAATGAGCACACAGGGCCCCTTGTTCAAAGATTATTAAGCATTTAAAGACCACAACAGCAAAGCATTCAACCAAATATGGGAGCTTCTGAACACGGGGTCTTGTAGGCCAACCCATCACACACCCTTGAAGGAGGACCCATTGATGAAGTAAAGATGCTCTCCTGTTTATTTGCTGCATATGCAGACTTCATCCACTGCAAAAGGATGCAAACTAATGCTCCGAATTCCACTTGGTTCACAGACTGGTGCAAAGTACCTATTTAAGATGAGATATACTTCTTCACGCTGTGCTATCTGCCAACCTATTTGTTGACTTTGAACTCTTCATTAACTCACAAACTTTGGGGTTCCTTCTGTACACCAGGGCCTGGGCGAGGTCCTGAGTGTTCAGGACAAGACCACAGGAGCTTGTGATTCTTTGGGGAAGAAGAAGAGATGACGTGGGACTCATAGCAGGGAAGAAAATTGAAAGGACATTTGACCAGTCATGAGCTCCAGAAGGAGGAAAGCCAAAAAGCAACCATCGGGATTGTAATAGATGTTAAAACCCAACCAGGAGTCCTTTGAATTATCAAACACTATGAGAAAGAAGCAATGGGGAGCTGGAAGAGGATCAGGGAGACAAATCCAAATTGCTTTCTGGATAAAACTTAATGAAGTTTTATTCTATTTGAAATACTGCCAATGCCCAAAGTTGACCTCACATGAAGATGAAATCATCAAGTGATTTTCAAAACTACATGCTTTTTTTTTAACATTATGGCATCTTTTTTTTTTTTTTTTGGTGCAATCTTGTTTTATTGTGGTAAAATAAATGTAACAAAATTTACCATTGTAGCCATTTTAAAATGTACAATTCAGTGGCATTACATCCACTACAGTGTTTTGCAACCATCACCACTATCTAGTTCCAGAACTTTTTCATCTCCTCAAATGGAAACATTGTACCCGTTAACTAGTTATTCCGCATTCCCCCATAACCTTTCTGTTCACAATAGCCAAAAGGTGGAAACAACCCACACGTCCACCAGCAGATGAACAGATAAACAGATGTGCTCCATCCATACAATGGAATATTCTTCAACCATAAAAGGAATGAAGTTTTGATACATGCTACAACACAGAGGGGCTCAAGAAAATATTATGCCAATTGAAAGAAGCCAGACACACAGGACAAATATCATAGGATTCTATTTATGGATTCCTTTAAATAAACTCTCTCTTAACACAATAAAGTATGAAATTTAAAACCTCCTTCCATTCATTTTAAGTCTTCTTCTCGTATTTCACAGATTTTCCAAATTTGGGGGTACAATCCATGTATTAGATAAATAATACGCATCCCAAAGCCTACACAGGTATCAAGGGCTCAGCCCATTGAACATGAAGAAACTTCAAGATGGATAAGCCATCGCCAGCTGGAGCTGCTCTCTGACTTGCTTAATGCAGAGAACACCTCAAAAAAACAGACTGAAATATCCCTGTCTCTACTGAAAATGATAATTAGAGGCATCTGTTTAATCAGATCCCCTTGAGGCTTAAGACTGCTGACAGCAAAGTATTGTTACGGAGTAGAATATTTCTCTTCATTTGATTTGTTATTCAATCCAATTCAAATGAGTTGGGATACCTTTCAGAGGGAAAATTTTCAATTCCACCTCCTAGGTTTCAAAATCAAGCTGATTCATTCAAGTCCATAGTTTAGGAAAATATCCCAAGTGATGGTTGAGATGATGCTCTTGATTTCTAGACTTGATGATTCTTGCCTAACCACTGGAAGAAGTTAGCACTGTTCAGGGCCAAAGCCTAGAAAAGTGGGAGCAGCTGGAAAAAGTGGCAATAGTCCAGTAGCTGGAAGGGGAGGGAAACTTCCCAAGACCTACCCACCTTGTGTCAATGCCCATGAATGCTCGCTTCTCTTTGACTCTCTCTCAATTCGGTGCTAAATCAGAAGCATAACAAGGGAGAGAAGAACCTTGGAGGAATTTATCAAAAATTTAGCTGGTCTTGAAAATAGGTTTCAGATAACCGAGTAAAAAAGCATTTAGGAACACTGGGGCAAAGCTTGGGGCCATTTTTCCCACTTCATATTCTTTTAACTATTTTCAAATAAAATTTTTATGACATAAACCAGTGTACTTTGATAAAGGGAACTTTTAGGAGGTAAAAAATTACTGCAATTTCTCCTGAAAATTATCCTTAAAAAGCTGAGACCAAGTTACATAAAGCAGACAATTGCCTGGTAAAACTTTAATAATGCATAACAATATCCCTTAGAGATGTTTCCCAACTTTTATTTCCTTATTTTCACATGAATGCAAAGAGCATTTTAATTTTTAATTTAAGACAATCCTGTAGTATTTCAGGGGCTAAACTAGACCTTTGCAGTCAGGCCTAATCAGTATTGAACAGAGAATAAACATCATGAGGGCAAATTTTATATGTACTTTTATCTGATTCACACTAAAATTGGTTAACTCCATGATTGTCTAGGATTTATTTATCATGGAATGAAAAAGAGAAAGAAAAGAAAGATTGGTCTGCCAATTCAGGAATATCACCCTTTGTTTCTTTTTCAGACTGTGGTCATTTAAGTTCCTAAGGAGTTATCTGATACTCTTGAACACAGACATCTAGACTTTTGATTTTTGCATGAAATGACAACGTATTGCCAACCAGGGTTTGTCGCTCTGTGCAATTACCCTGTGTTATCAAATCCCTTTTAACCTCATCCATTAAATTTTGGACCAAAGAATGCCCAATGGAGACTGCCATAATGTACTTCATAAGACATAATATCCATTTACAGGATAAATTATGGACTTTGCATAAAAATGTACACAATGAATGCTCGTTAAAAAATCATTGCGATGTAATGTAATAGAAGGAAGGCTTGCCAGATGTGTGCATTTGGTCGAGTCCCTCAACTCCACCAAACATCAATTTCATTATTGTCAAACAGTGATGCCACCTGTGGGCGGTGGTGGCTGAAACAAGGCCATGATGTACGAACATGCGAAATGGGACACATTCCACAACCTTCTTCCTTGCACAGGTTATTTGAGCCTTCCTCTTGCTCTCATAGCATTTTCTACCTGTTTACAGTTTTCACTCATTCTGCTGAATTAATTCATCACCTTCCTTCTTGTTCTAGACACTTCAGGATGATGCTTTTCTCTTTCCTCAATTCCTAGTATTTGATCATGTTCCTTGTCTCAGTAAATAATGAATATGCATGAAAGAATGATCATGTGATAAATTGTTGAATGATTAAGTGAAAAAAAAAGGCTGAATAAACTTTGTACACCTCATGACAATATGCTGCTTTACTGTGTTTATTTTCTGTTTATTTTCTGAATTACTAAGCTGAGACAAAAACTATAATTGGAATTTTATTCTATTTTTGTCCAATTATTTCATATTAATTGCAAAGGATGAATGTTCTCTGGGCTTAAAAAAAAGCAGTGTCGCATTGAAAGCATTCTCCTGAACCACATGTCCCCACATTATTATTGATTATGGATTGGTATGGCTTTCTCCTCAATGCTGTCCCCCTCACTTGTACGAAAGGGTTAAGTTTAGCTTTCACATAAAGGACACATGGAATAGGGAAAATGGCGGCAGAACTGGCTTAAACTGGCCCCATGGTAAAGGGAAGGAAAGAGAGAGAGAGCACCATGATGTAAGTCTAGAATCAGCGCCAGTTCCTTATATGGGAGATAACCAGGGTTACTGGAATGTAAAAGGATGTGGGGGTATGGTCAAAGACGGGGACTCTCAGTGAAAAATTTAAACTAGTTAACTCTCTCTGACAGGCTGTACAATTTAAAATCCCAAAGGCAGGCTAGTTAGCTCTCTCGGATAGACTGTACCCTCTGGAGTATCCAGCCAGTGGAGAAACAGGGGAGGGACTTGCGGTTTAGGCCTAGAATATAAAACTTTGCTGTGTTCTGTTTTTGGGTGCACCTGCCACATTTCTGGCTGTGTGTCCATTCTTGCAAGATAATAAATAAATTCTTTTCTACTCCACAACCGAATGAGTGTTTATTCTCTTACAGGTACCGCTTCATTTCCAACATAACTCATGATAAATTCCATAGTAGTTGCAAGTGTGTTCCCTGTTGTAACCCTAGGATGTAATACAGTCTGCGGGATGTGGGAGTACTAATTTATTTTTATTTTTCCTCCCAGAGAAGTGGGACTAGTGAAGAAATGGGCCTGCTAATTGAGGAAGCCATAGATTTCTGATAAAGCTCTGGGAATACTGGAGTCCTTCTACCCCAAGTTAAGTGGTGAGAATTGCGGTCGCAGTTGACTCTTTTGGGGGGGGGTGGCAGCCGGTTGCTAAATCCTATGCTCTCGGGATTGCTCGGAGGGTACCGGCGGCGGGGGCTCTTTCCCGGAGGCGAAGGCGAGGCGGGGGACTGGGCCCGGTCCCCGGCAGTGGCGTGCAAGGTGTGGAGGGCGGCGAGAAGGAACAGGCGGGACACGTTTCTTTTAGGGTGAGGAAGCCAAGAGAGCTTTATTAGGGGAGAGTACAAGCTTATATCGGGCGGTTTAGAGGGCGGGGTAGCTGTAGGGGTTGAAGGCTTGGATTGGTTCTGAGAGGGCGCGGAGGTTGATTGAAAAGGGGCGGGAGTTGCTCCGGTAACGAAGAGGGTGGAGGGTGCGGGTAAGGCACGGGGTGGGGGGGGGTTTCTCCGGCAAGCCCTCCCCAACAGTTGTACTTTGGGGTGAGGAAATGGGGCCTGCATTCGGCTCCACTTTCTCAGGCCCGGGGGGCCGTGGAGGGCGCTACCACCCGTGCCCCACTACCTTTCCTAGGGGCTGATCAGTTCCCCTGGCCCAGGCCCGCCAAGTCAGAACTCGATAACAGTGTCCCGCATTTCCCCCTTCTTTTCTAATTAGAGGAAGAAGCTTACCGGAGAGATCCGCCAAGGGATGAGGGAAAGGGGAGGTGGGGGAAGGGATAGGGGGTAGATGGTAGTTAGAGAGGCTGGAGCTCGACGTTGGTGTGGCGCCCGGGCGTTCGAGAGGGGCCTCGCTGCTTGCGGGATGGACGAGGGTGGCGACGCTGCGGAGGGTCAGCTTCTTCAGTGGAGGCAAGTTGTTGATACTGGACTTGCACAAATGATGAAAAGACAGCATTGGCTTGGTTCTTAGCAAGCTGGACAATTCTGCGGATAATGCAGGGCCCTAGGGTGAGAGCTAGAATAATCATTAGTAGGGGGCCGATGAGAGGGAGGAGGTATGGGAGGAGGGGGGTAAAGATGTGGGACCAATAGTTGGTGGCTTCACGGTTTCTTTTGCGTTGTTCTAGTCCCTCTCGGACCTTCTTTAGGCTGTCTTCGGCGAGACCTGTGGAATTGGCATATACACAGCACTCTTCTCCTAGGGCGGCGCAAAGGCCTCCTTCTTTGAGGAAGAGAAGGTCGAGACCTCGGCGGTTTTGGAGCACGACTTCAGAGAGGGAATTGACAGAATTTTTAAGATGGGATATAGCGTTTTGTAGATGACGAATGTCCTCGTCAACGGCCGCCCGGAGGTGAGTTAGGGCGGAACCTTGACTGGCTAACGCAGCGATTCCGGTGCCAGCGCCTGCAAGACCTAGGAGGGAGGCAATCGTGAGGGCGGTGATGGGTTCTCGCTTTTGCAGAGTGGCAGGAGCTGCAGTTCTTTCCAGGCGGAGGAAGAAGTCTTCCTCGCTGTGGTATAGGACCCTAGGGATAAGGACAATTAGGAGGCAAGTTTCATGAGTTGTATTGAGGGTCTGCACGTTAAGGCAGGGGGTAAGTCCTGTAGAGGAGCAGAGCCATTGGGAGGAGTTGTGAGGAATAAGAAACTTGGCATAGCTGCTGGGAGATGAGTAGTTGGCACAAGCTGTGAGGTTGGGAGAGTTACTTGAGCGAGGGCGGATGCACTTTCCTGTAAAGGAGACTGAATGAAAGGTTAGGGGGACGGCAGAGGTATTCCAATTGCATTCCGAGGGGCTGTCCTCTGTGTTTTCTGAAAAGGAGAGGTTGGAGGCGACGGGCTCATACAGTGAGGAAGAGGTGGAGAGGCAAAGCCAACAAGAGGAGGTAAGATTGGGGTAGGAGACATTTAGTGAGGTGAAGGTTGCTTGGATAAGGTCGAGGAGGGGAGAGGAGTAACGAGAGGGGGGCAGAAAAGGTTGGGGTGGTGGTGTTGGCGATGCGTTGTTTGCAGCTGAGGTGCGGCTGGTTGGAGCTGAGGTGCGGCTGGAGAGCTGTGGAAAAAGGGGGTTAATGACTTTATTGGGGCCAATGCCCGAAGATGAATGTTGAGCTGCTTCCTTTTTTATGAGAATAAGGGATCCCGGATCGGACCCTGCTAGATAAATTCGGAAGCCCCAGGTTCGACCTATGAGCCAAGACGTATCGGTAGGGTTTTGTACGGTGAGCATTAGCCTTTTAGGACAAAGGTACCTGTCGAAATAGCGATTGCCTGAGTTTAGGCAAGTATAAGGGATTACTGTAAGATTTAGAAATTTGTCAGGGACAGAAGGTTTCCAGCCAGTGGCTAATGTTTCACACCCCCAGTATGCACAGTAGTGCTCATAGGGGGAATTGCAGTACGATTTTCCAGGATTTGAAGATGGACACATATAATAATTTTGTGTATTTAGGCTGCCTGGATAACCAATAGGTTTTGGATTAGGAGGGGGGAACAGATCAGTGGCATTAAAAACAAAGGAGGGGGATTGTGCAGGCTGCGGGGAACCCATGGGAAGAATATGCTTATTGATCTCCCGCAGATCATGGAGGAGTCTAAATTTCCAGAGGGCCTGGTGCGGGAGTGGGGGTAGGGGCAGCGTTGCCCCAAGGGTTGCCTTGAGGTGTAGAAGGCAGCCAGGGGTTGTTAGTCGGCAGGGTGGGAGGAGCGGCGGCAGCTGCCGGTAGTGGCTCCGAGGGGGAGCTTGTCGAAGGGGGAGGCGGAAGTGGGAGGCCCCAAGCGTCGCAAGATGGCGGCGCGGTGGGCGTGGCTAAGACACAAGATGGCGGACTAGCTCCACCCTGTGAAAGGGCGAGGCCTAAGGCATAAGATGGCGGACTAGCTCCGCCCTGTGAAAGGGCGGGGCCTAAGGCATAAGATGGCGGACTAGCTCCGCCCTGTGAAAGGGCAGGGTAAAGCGCATGCGGTTTCCGCCCGGCTTAGGGCTGACGTCATCACTAGAGCACTTCCTCCCTTCAGTGGAAGAAGAAGGAGGAAGTTCGCCATTTTGGAGAGACTCGGTATTGTTTAGCGGAGGGGGAAGGAGGGGGGGTTGATTACCGAGCAAAGAAAATGAGGTAAACCGTGGCCGCGAGGCGGAAGGAGACAGCGAGAGCAGAAAGCAGGACCCTTTGGTAGCGGGAGCAGTCTGGGGGGGGGGGGCGGTTGCAAAGAGGCACACGGCGCCAAACAAAGAAACAAAGACACAAAGGACTACAGCAAAGTAATGGAGGGGAAGAGGGAGAGTGTTTGGAGGAAGAGTGTCAGGAGGAATGGGGGACATAGGAAGAGAAGACGAAAGGTAGTCGGGGGCAATAGCCGGGTTAATTCGGGAAGGGAGGAGCGGCCCGGGCGCGGAGCGGCGAGGGAGAGGCGGCTCCGGACGTGGAGCGGCGAGGGAGAGGCGGCTCCGCGGGGCGGCGAGGGAGAGGCGGCCCTTACCTTGCAGGCGAGGAGAAGGGGAGTTGGAGAGGCGTCTGGGCGAGCAGGTGGTTTTACTGGACCGCTGCGTGGAGAGGACCTGCCCCACGTTGGGCGCCAGTTGCGGTCGCAGTTGACTCTTTTGGGGGGGGTGGCGGCCGGTTGCTAAATCCTATGCTCTCGGGATTGCTCGGAGGGTACCGGCGGCGGGGGCTCTTTCCCGGAGGCGAAGGCGAGGCGGGGGACTGGGCCCGGTCCCCGGCAGTGGCGTGCAAGGTGTGGAGGGCGGCGAGAAGGAACAGGCAGGACACGTTTCTTTTAGGGTGAGGAAGCCAAGAGAGTTTATTAGGGGAGAGTACAAGCTTATATCGGGCGGTTTAGAGGGCGGGGTAGCTGTAGGGGTTAAAGGCTTGGATTGGTTCTGAGAGGGCGCGGAGGTTGTTTGAAAAGGGGCGGGAGTTGCTCCGGTAACGAAGAGGGTGGAGGGTGCGGGTAAGGCACGGGGTGGGGGGGGGTTTCTCCGGCAAGCCCTCCCCAACGGTTGTACTTTGGGGTGAGGAAATGGGGCCTGCATTCGGCTCCACTTTCTCAGGCCTGGGGGGCCGTGGAGGGCGCTACCACCCGTGCCCCACTACCTTTCCTAGGGGCTGATCAGTTCCCCTGGCCCAGGCCCGCCAAGTCGGAACTCGATAACAGTGTCCCGCATTTCCCCCTTCTTTTCTTCGGCGCTGAGCAAGCTTTAAACTCCAAGCGGGGCAAGCCTCAGCCCCGCCCCTAAGAGGCAGCATGCCGGCCGGTTCTAATAAAACTCATCACCTCACCGGCAATAAAACGCTTCTCTGGACAGTCCCTATCACTCCGGAAAAGCCTACTCGTAAATTAAGAATAGGGGGGCAATGGTACACGGGCACGCTCGATTCAGGGGCAGAAGTCTCTTGCATGCCCGCTCAGTATGCCACCATGTGCATGGTTCTTGATGGTCCCTCGGTAGTGGGAGCCACTGGTACCTCCACTTCTCTTCAGGCCATAGAGCCCATTAAGTGGGAAGATGAAGAAGGCCACTCAGGCACCTTCCGCCCGCTGTTCCTACACACCATAGACCAAATTTTATGGGGCCGTAATATCCTCGCCGCCTCTGGGGCAGTGCTTACCACGCAGCCCCCCCAATAATGTGTGCCACTGCTCGTTTAACACCTCCAGCGCCCGTTCCTCTGCAGTGGGATACTGAGGAACCCATATGGGTAGAGCAGTGGCCCCTTCCCACGCACAAATTAGTTGCACTCCAAGCCCTTGTCCAGGAACAATTGGACGCAGGCCACATAGAACCTTCTACTAGTCCCTATAATTCGCCAGTGTTTGTTATTCATAAAAAAGCCACAGGGAAATTTAGGCTCCTCCATGATCTGCGGGAGATCAATAAGCATATTCTTCCCATGGGTTCCCCGCAGCCTGGCCTCCCTCATCCGGTGGCCATCCCGGCCCACTATCATGTAGCCACCATTGACATCAAAGACTGTTTCTTCTCCATCCCGCTACATGAGCGAGACCGCCCTCGCTTTGCCTTTACAGTCCCCGTCCCCAATCACGCGGGCGCGGCTAGCAGGTACCAATGGAAAGTCCTCCCTCAAGGGATGCGTAACAGTCCGGCCATCTGCCAAATGTATGTTAATCACGCAGTGGCCCCCCTGCGAAAGTGGGCCATGCTCATCCATTACATGGATGACATCTTGGTGGCCTCTGAGGACGCCGAGGTGCTTCCTCTAATCCTCAAAGACCTCGCCACTAATTTAGCTGACCTCGGCCTTACGGTTCAGCCCGAAAAGGTTCAGGTTGTGCCGCCATTGGCCTTCTTAGGGTTTAGCATTGATGAAACCTTTGCCCCTGCCAATAGCGATTCTGGTAGTTCTAGAAGGGGAGGCCGAGTTGGAGTACGCAGTGACAAAAACCTAGGCCAGTATTATATGTGCCCATCCTCAAATCCTGGAAAATCGTACTGCAATTCCCCCAACGAGTACTACTGTGCATACTGGGGGTGTGAAACAGCCACTAATTGGAAGCCTCCTGTTCCTGATCAATACCTTACCTTAAAGTGGGCCCCTACAGGGTGCAAACTCCCTACAGTTAACTGGCTCGGCCAAGAAAGCGAGGGATCCTGCACACATCTTAATCTTACAGTGCAGCTCCCCACTGATCCCTCTTGGCTACTCGGTCGAACCTGGGGCTTCAGAATCTATTTGGAAGGAGGCGACCCAGGTTCCCTTATTTTAATAAAAAAGGAGGCTGTACTAAAAAACCCCTCTGCCATTGGTCCCAATAAAGTCATTAACCCCCTTTTTCCACAGCCCTCCAGCCGCACCTCAGCTCCAACCAGCCGCACCTCAGCTGCAAACAACGCATCGCCAACCCCACCACCCCAACCTTTTCTGCCCCCCTCTCATTACTCCTCTCCTCTCCTCGGCCTTATCCAAGCGACCTTCACCTCACTAAATGTCTCCTACCCCAATCTTACCTCCTCTTGTTGGCTTTGCCTCTCCACCTCTTCCTCACTGTATGAGCCCGTCGCCTCCAACCTCTCCTTCTCAGAAAATGCAGAGGACAGCCCCTCGGAATGCAATTGGAATACCTCTGCCATCCCCCTAACCTTTCATTCAGTCTCCTTTACAGGAAAGTGCATCCGCCCTCGCTCAAGTAACTCTCCCAACCTCACAGCTTGTGCCAACTACTCATCTCCCAGCAGCTCTGCCAAGTTTCTTATTCCCCACAACTCCTCCCAATGGCTCTGCTCCTCTACAGGACTTACCCCCTGCCTTAATGTGCAAACCCTCAATACAACTAATGAAACTTGCCTCCTAATTGTCCTTATCCCTAGGGTCCTATACCACAGCGAGGAAGACTTCTTCCTCCGTCTGGAAAAAACTGCAGCTCCTGCCCCTCTGCAAAAGCGAGAACCCATCACCGCCCTCACGATTGCCTCCCTCCTAGGTCTTGCAGGCGCTGGCACCGGAATCGCTGCGTTAGCCAGTCAAGGCTCCGCCCTAACTCACCTCCGGGCGGCTGTTGACGAGGACATTCGTCACCTACAAAACGCTATTTCCCATCTTAAAAATTCTGACAATTCCCTCTCTGAAGTCGTGCTCCAAAACCGCCGAGGTCTCGACCTTCTCCTCCTCAAAGAAGGAGACCTTTGCGTCGCCTTAGGAGAAGAGTGCTGTGTAATTCCACAGGTCTCGCCGAAGACAGCCTAAAGAAGGTCCGAGAGGGACTAGAACAACGCAAAAGAAACCGTGAAGCCACCAACTATTGGTCCCACATCTTTACCCCCCTCCTCCCATACCTCCTCCCTCTCATCGGCCCCCTATTAATGATTATTCTAGCTCTCACCCTAGGGCCCTGCATTATCCGCAGAATTGTCCAGCTTGCTAAGAACCAAGCCAATGCTGTCTTTTCATCATTTGTGCAAGTCCAGTATCAACAACTTGCCTCCACTGAAGAAGCTGACCCTCCGCAGCGTCGCCACCCTCGTCCATCCCGCAAGCAGCGAGGCCCCTCTAGAATGCCCGGGCGCCACACCAACGTCGAGCTCCAGCCTCTCTAACTACCATCTACCCCTATCCCTTCCCCCACCTCCCCTTTCCCTCATCCCTTGGCGGATCTCTCCAGTAAGCTTCTTCCTCTAATTAGAAAAGAAGGGGGAAATGCGGGACACTGTTATCGAGTTCCGACTTGGCGGGCCTGGGCCAGGGGAACTGATCAGCCCCTAGGAAAGGTAGTGGGGCACGGGTGGTAGCGCCCTCTACGGCCCCCCGGGCCTGAGAAAGTGGAGCCGAATGCAGGCCCCATTTCCTCACCCCAAAGTACAACCGTTGGGGAGGGCTTGCCGGAGAATACCCCCCCCGTGCCTTACCCGCACCCTCCACCCTCTTCGTTACCGGAGCAACTCCCGCCCCTTTTCAATCAACCTCCGCGCCCTCTCAGAACCAATCCAAGCCTTTAACCCCTACAGGTACCCTGCCCTCTAAACCGCCCGATATAAGCTTGTACTCTCCCCTAATAAACTCTCTTGGCTTCTTCACCCTCAAAGAAACGTGTCCCGCCTGTTCCTTCTCGCCGCCCTCCACACCTTGCACGCCACCGCCGGGGACCGGGCCCAGTCCCCCGCCTCGCCCTCGCCTCCGGGAAAGAGCCCCCGCCGCCGGTACCCTCCGAGCAATCCCGAGAGCATAGGATTTAGCAACCGGCCGCCACCCCCCCCCCAGAAGAGACAACAGCGACCGCAACTGGCGCCCAACGTGGGGCTCGAACCCACGACCCTGGGATTAAAAGTCCTCTCCACGCAGCGGTCCAGTAAAACCACCCGCTCGCCCGGACGCCTCTCCAACTCCCCTTCTCCTCGCCTGCAAGGTAAGGGCCGCCTCTCCCTCGCCGCCCCGCGGAGCCGCCTCTCCCTCACCGCCCCGCGGAGCCGCCTCTCCCTCGCCGCTCCACGTCCGGAGCCGCCTCTCCCACGCCGCTCCGCGCCCGGGCCGCTCTTCCTTTCCCGCATTAACCTGGCTTTTGCCCCCGACTACCTTTCGTCTTCTCTTCCTATGTCCCCCCATTCCTCCTAACACTCTTCCTCCAGTAGCTTTCCCTCTTCCCCTCCATTACTTTGCTGTGGTCCTTTGTGTCTTTGTTTCGTTTGGCGCCGTGTGCCTCTTTGCAACCGCCCCCCCCCAAACTGCTCTCGCTACCAGAGGGTCCTGCTTTCTATTCTCGCCATCTCCTTCGGCCTCGCGGCCACGGTTTACCTCATTTTCTTTACTCAATAAACAACCCCCCCTTTTTTTTTCTCCCTCCGCTATGGGTAATCGTCTATCTGCACGCCAAGCACCTCAAGTTCGCGCTCTAGCGGGTCTCCTAGACACACATCGCTGTAAGGTGTCTGTCCGGCAGCTACAAGTATACTGGGACCTCCTGCTGCCCTTTAACCCATGGCTCACCACTTGCCATCTTTGGGACCCTGTTACTTATAATCGCCTTATTGATCGGGTCACCAACGCCATGGAACATGAGAGCAAGCGCTTCCCTCCCGGCTTGCTCCCCACCTTAATAACCGTCCGCTCCTGCCTTCAAGGCTCCCTCCCCCCTGATCGAGGCCCCATTAAATCCAAGGAGGCCCTATCAACCCAGTCAACAGATTCAGACAGCGATACTAATGTAGACCACGATTCGGACACAGAATCCTTAGTCGAGCAGATTAACAACGCGCTCGAAGTCGCCCCCCCAAAAACAAAGCAATACTAAGCCTCTCCAAAATGGCGAACTTCCTCCTTCTTCTTCCACTGAGGGGAGGAAGTGCTCTAGTGATGACGTCAGCCCTAAGCCGGGCCGGAAACCGCATGCGCTTTACCCCGCCCTTTCACAGGGCGGAGTTAGTCTGCCATCTTATGCCTTGGGCCCCGCCCTTTCACAGGACGGGGCTAGTCCACCATCTTATGCCTTAGCCACTCCCACCGCGCCGCCGTCTTGCGACGCTTGGGGCCTCCCACTTCCGCCTCCCCCTTCGGCGAGCTCCCCCTCGGAGCCGCTACCGGCAACTGCCGCCGCTCCTCCCACCCTGCCGACTAACAACCCCTGGCTGCCTTCTACACCTCAAGGCAACCCTTGGGACAACGCTCCCCCTACCCCCACTCCCGTGCCAGGCCCTCTGCAAGCGCGTCCTCCTTTCTCTCGTGCTTTTCGCTGCTTTCCTCTTAACCTTACCCCCACACCGCAGAAACCGTATGACTGGTATCCCATTGACTCAGATACTATCAAGCAGCTTCGCAGGGCCGTCAAGGAAGACGGGTTAGGTAGCCCATACGCTTCCCAATTACTACAGGATATCGCCATGGACTTTTGCCTCCCCCAAGACTGGGCCTCGCTTGCCCGTACCATTCTTAACCCCGGCCAGTTTGTTGATTGGCGTGCTCACTTCCAGGCGGAAGCAGCTAAGCAAAGCGAGCAAGATGCAGCCACTGGAGTTTATCATCACCCCGAAGCCTACTTGGGCACGGGAGCGTTTATAAATGCATCTGCCTATATTAATACGCCTGCCACCTTTTGGCCTATCCTTCGGGGAATCGCCTTGCGAGCGTTTACCAACTGCTCCGCCTGTCGGCCTAATAAATTCACCAAGCTCTTCCAGGAGCCGAGTGAGCCTTTCGCCACCTTTGTCTCCAGAGTCGAAGAAACCTGCGCTCGAAAGGTAAGTGATCCCCAGGCCCAATATTACATGTGCCCATCCTCAAATCCTGGAAAATCGTACTGCAATTCCCCCAACGAGTACTACTGTGCATACTGGGGGTGTGAAACATTAGCCACTAATTGGAAGCCTCCTGTTCCTAATCAATACCTTACCTTAAGGTGGGCCCCTCCAGGGTGCAAACTCCCTACTGTTAACTGGCTCGGCCAAGAAAGTGAGGGATCCTGCACACATCTTAATCTTACAGTGCAGCTCCCCACTGATCCCTCCTGGTTACTCGGTTGAACCTGGGGCTTCAGAATCTATTGGGAAGGAGTCGACCCAGGTTCCCTTATTTTAATAAAGAAGGAGGCTGTACTAAAAAACCCCTCTGCCATTGGTCCCAATAAAGTCATTAACCCCCTTTTTCCACAGCCCTCCAGCCGCACCTTAGCTTCAACCAGCCGCACCTCAGCTGCAAACAACGCATCGCCAACCCCACCACCCCAACCTTTTCTACCCCCCTCTTATTACTCCTCTCCCCTCTTCAGCCTTATCCAAGCAACCTTCACCTCACTAAATGTCTCCTACCCCAATCTTACCTCCTCTTGTTGGCTTTGCCTCTCCACCTCTTCCTCACTGTATGAGCCCGTCGCCTCCAACCTCTCCTTTTCAGAAAATGCAGAAGACAACCCCTCGGAATGCAATTGGAATACCTCAGCCGTCCCCCTAACCTTTCATTCAGTCTCCTTTACAGGAAAGTGCATCCGCCCTCGCTCAAGTAACTCTCCCAACCTCACAGCCTGTGCCAACTACTCATCTCCCAGCAGCTCTGCCAAGTTTCTTATTCCTCACAACTCCTCCCAATGGCTCTGCTCCTCTACAGGACTTACCCCCTGCCTTAATGTGCAAACCCTCAATACAACTCATGAAACTTGCCTCCTAATTGTCCTTATCCCTAGGGTCTTATACCACAGCGAGGAAGATTTCTTCCTCCGCCTGGAAAGAACTGCAGTTCCTGCCACTCTGCAAAAGCGAGAGCCCATCACCGCCCTCACAATTGCCTCCCTCCTAGGTCTTGCAGGCGCTGGCACCGGAATCGCTGCATTAGCCAGTCAAGGCTCCGCCCTAACTCACCTCCGGGCGGCTGTTGACGAGGACATTCGTCACCTACAAGACGCTATTTCCCATCTTAAAAATTCTGTCAATTCCCTCTCTGAAGTCGTGCTCCAAAACCGCCGAGGTCTCGACCTTCTCCTCCTCAAAGAAGGAGGCCTTTGCGCCGCCCTAGGAGAAAAGTGCTGTGTATATGCCAATTCCACAGGTCTCGCCGAAGACAGCCTAAAGAAAGTCCGAGAGGGACTAGAACAACGCAAAAGAAACCGTGAAGCCACCAACTATTGGTCCCACATCTTTACCCCCCTCCTCCCATACCTCCTCCCTCTCATCGGCCCCCTACTAATGATTATTCTAGCTCTCACCCTAGGGCCCTGCATTATCCGCAGAATTGTCCAGCTTGCTAAGAACCAAGCCAATGCTGTCTTTTCATCATTTGTGCAAGTCCAGTATCAACAACTTGCCTCCACTGAAGAAGCTGACCCTCCGCAGCGTCGCCACCCTCGTCCATCCCGCAAGCAGCGAGGCCCCTCTCGAACGCCCGGGCGCCACACCAACGTCGAGCTCCAGCCTCTCTAACTACCATCTACCCCTATCCCTTCCCCCACCTCCCCTTTCCCTCATCCCTTGGCGGATCTCTCCAGTAAGCTTCTTCCTCTAATTAGAAAAGAAGGGGGAAATGCGGGACACTGTTATCGAGTTCCGACTTGGCGGGCCTGGGCCAGGGGAACTGATCAGCCCCTAGGAAAGGTAGTGGGCACGGACAGTACTATCCTCCACGGCCCCCCGGGCCTGAGAAAGTGGAGCCAAATGCAGGCCCCATTTCCTCACCCCAAAGTACAACCGTTGGGGAGGGCTTGCCGGAGAAAACCCCCCCCGTGCCTTACCCGCACCCTCCACCCTCTTCGTTACCGGAGCAACTCCCGCCCCTTTTCAATCAACCTCCGCGCCCTCTCAGAACCAATCCAAGCCTTCAACCCCTACAGCTACCCCGCCCTCTAAACCGCCCGATATAAGCTTGTACTCTCCCCTAATAAAGCTCTCTTGGCTTCCTCACCCTAAAAGAAACGTGTCCCGCCTGTTCCTTCTCGCCGCCCTCCACACCTTGCACGCCACTGCCGGGGACCGGGCCCAGTCCCCCGCCTCGCCTTCGCCTCCGGGAAAGAGCCCCCGCCGCCGGTACCCTCCGAGCAATCCCGAGAGCATAGGATTTAGCAACCGGCCGCCACCCCCCCCCAAAAGAGTCAACTGCGACCGCAGAGAATGACACCCTTGTCCAAAGGAAAAGGCCCATTTTATCCACTCATACTCATTAAAGGCATAACAAAATTAATCGATTTAAAAATACATTGAACAATCTAGCTGAGTCATTTGAAAGCTTATTATCTCATCTCCTTGATAATATCCATTTGTGGGAAATAGATAATAAAGTAATAGATAAATAAGACCTAAATTCCTTTGTGTTTTGGGGGAGGGGAATGCTACAAAGATGATTGATATAAATAATTGCATTACATTTAGATACTAGGTCAGGAAATGGCATTCATATTTCACAGAAAAAGGAAAAGCTTTAGAGGTTTAAATTGGTAAAGGATCAGTTATACCCACCATCTAATTTCTTAAATCTCAGAATCAATGTCCTTTATTGTCCACTGGCAGCACCGAGATTGCTATATAATGTCCATTGCTTCTGACTTGTTGCCCTAGGTGTTTCTTCTACTTTGAATTCAGCCCATCGTCAATGCCACACATTTACTGTTAAAATTGATAACTGCTCTACTGATGGAGGGCCAAGTTCACGCACATGGATGAAAAAAGAAGCAGAAGTGAGCAAAATGTCATATCTTACTGATATTTTCATAAAAGTAGAGGCCAGTTCAATTCTGACATTTAGGCCTTGGAATGCAGTGGTGAAATATAAGTGGTCATTTCCAGGTCAGTCTTTGGGGAAAGCCTCTTGATATAAGGTTTCTTCAGAAAACCCAGGTAAGGGAACCCCCAGAGCTTCCTTAATTTGTCTAAAATGACCCTACAGGAGACAGAGAAAGTAGGGCAGCACGTGGAATGTGATATGAATCTATCACGACAATGTCCAACAGTGAATGCTTTCTTTTACCTTAAAAAAAATTAACATAATTATGACAAAGGGGCACCTGCCTATACATATATATGATATTACAGAATTCTATATACTTGTTAAATTCTCAAAGTTTAAACAAGTCATTTTAAAGCAAAAATTCTGAATTTAACATATGCTTTGTTAAAGAATAAAAATGTGGCAGCATTGTAATTCTATTATTGATCACTTAAAAGCAATTACAAATGTTATGATTTTCCAATTTTATTTTACTCATTCTCTAGATTTTCTCAACATTTTGCTTGCTTTATATTCAAGCAAGGTGATTACTTGGACTAATTAGTGTTCCCCCAGTGTTTCTTAAAGTTTCTTGGGCTCAGTGGTATAAATTTAATATTCAAAGGACAGTTCCACCTGAGACATTAAAGGAAGACACGATCCAACATTTGGGAGCAATAGGAATGTGCAAATAAAATCTCTGTTTACAGTTTGCACTCATTCCATTGAATTAAATAGTTTTAATTCATCACTCTCCTCACTCCAACAATTCCATTCCATTGTGTTTAAATTCAAAAAATTTTGTCTTTTGTCCCCAAATAGACATTAATAAAATTCCCAAAGTTCTCAAATAAATTGGTTCAAAATGTGTGTGGGGAAATACACACCCTTTTCTGTGATATTTAGTGTAATTAATTTTAGTTGTTTAAAAGTGCCCAATGTAAATAGAAATAATCTTAGAGAAGGAAGGAAGGGGAACAAGTAAACATGCCTTTGTTAATGAGGAAAGCAAGAGGGATGGTGATCTGCAGTCTCATGAGGTCAGGGTCTGTGTGTATCTTGTTTAATTCCAGGTCCCTGGTACCCACCTCAGTGATTGTCCAGAGCCTGGGGGAATAAATGATCTCCCCGACGCTGGGGAAAGCAGTCAAACTCGTCAGTTCTGGAGCTCCTGACCTTGGGAATCAGTTCCCTGTCTAGCCTTTCGGCTCTCATTGCTGAGGAATCAGTGCCTTGTCATATTACTGAATCCCAAAATTATTGAAGGTTTCAAAACGTACTAATTCCAAAAAATGTAAGAATGGCTCAGTATCTGTTAATTCCTCTCACCACGATAATAAATCACAAAGGATGAAAACCACGTGGTCCATGTGTACCAAAATGAGTCTGACAAAATTCAAGGTCTATTCTGACTACAAAATTGTGATACATTAGGACTGATACTTTTACTTTGAAAAAATAAGTATTTTAAGAACCAATGTCTTCATTAATATGGAGACCTTAGAAAAATTCCTATTAAAGTCAGGTATAAGATAAGGCTGCTCACTGTCACTGTTATGACTTATCATAGCTTGGAAATTACTAGACCATTCAGTCAGATGAAGGAAAGAAAGATGGAATACAAATTGGGAAGGAAGAAGCACAAATTTATTTACTTGCAGATATGATTGTAAAACTGGAAAAAATCAAAAGTATTCTCTGCAAACCTCTGAGATACAATAAGGTAGTTCAGTAGTTATATAACACTTTATCTCTCTCTGTGTATATATATATGATATTATGATATGCAAGTTCATATGGAAAAACAAACTGTGAAAATTATAAAAAAATATTACACAAAAAGAGTAATAAGGCAAGACTAGCCCACCTGATATGAAAGCAGGTATTAATAGTGCATAAGCACTATTAATTAATTAAAGTTTAGAACATGTGCATGAGTAAACAGATCAAAACAGGAATGGAAAACCCTGAAACTGCTTCCAATGCATATGAAAATTACAGTTTTAATAAAGCTAGCATTTCAAAACAGCATAGAACACATGGACCACCAAATATATAGTATCTGGCCAACCAGCTAAATGTTTAGAAAAAGAAGATAAGTTTTATAAAGTAAAGTGTAAAGTCCACCTCAGTCCTTCCAACAAAATAACTGGTACATAGATCAAAGATTTAAATGTAGAACAGAAACACATGCACAGACTAGAAGAGATGGGATAAAATTTTTAAAATAATCTTAGAGTATCAGTGAGCTAAGCAGAGAAAAACCCAGATGCCATAAAGAAAAAATTTATAAATGTGAATATATAAATTAAAAAATAATCAATTCCTGCCAAAAATAGCAGGGAAGTCAAAAGAATAAAATAATGCAAGATATCATCTACAGTGTTTTAATCTGCCTTCTATTTAAAGGTTTTTGCCAATTAATAAGAAACTTAGAACCCTAACAGAAAAAAAAAAAGAATAAAGGATGTGAACAGACATTTCAAAGAAAAATAAATATTATTTGCTTATAAATACATGGCAAGTTGTTCAATCACCTTCATACCATTAAAAGGCAAATTAAAAGAGCAGAAAAATGTATTTTCAACCTTTTTTTGTTTTTTTAAGAAAACTCAAAAGGTTTGAAAATATATAGTGTTAGCCAAAATGTGGAGAAAATTGTTTGGTTCGTACACTCACAGTGGGAATGTAAACTGGTACAATCCTTTAGGAGAGGCATTTGACCCAGCAAATCCAAATGTACATATGTGTGCTATCCATACACTCAAATAAACGTGCAAAGTCCTACAGATGAAAAGCTTCCTTTTGGCATTATTTATAAAACAAAAGACGGGAACGAACCCAAGTGCCCATAATTGGGGGTGAGTTACATAAATTATAGTGCTTCCATAAAAAGGATTACTTTGTCACTATGATCTATATGAGATGGTATTGGAAGTTTTCCAAGATAAATGGTTTAAGGAAAAAAAATAAGGTACAGAAGAATGTTTAAAATATCCTCCATTTGTGGAAAAATAATATGCACATGTTTGTATATGTATATATATATATATATATATATACACACACATACTGATATAAATATATGTATATACACACACATGCACATAGGAAAAATACAAAAAAAAATGAAAACAGTTATTGGCTGAGATATGACAGAGTTCTATTCTTCATTGCCCGTCCCTTCTCCCTTTTGAGTTCTGTCCTTCATGTATGCCTACTACTTTTATTTTAAATTAAAAGGCAAGTTAAACGTTTTTTAAAAAGGAAGACAGAAAAATTAAATAAAAGTCACTCAAATCATCTCCCTTCTTTTATTGTTCTTTGTAACAGTTTTTACCCAATACCAGTGTCTTTTGAGAGCCAAACAATAGCTGACAGCCTCTGGGATTTTTTCTGAAATAAATACAGATAGTTACTGGGCTATAAACCAAAATTAATTTCACTTTTATCCTGAATAAATTCATAACTTAATATTTCTTTGACAACTTGGGAGATGTAGTAGGAATTTGCAGAGTCTTATATGTGCTCTTAAAATTGTCAATTATTTTTGTGTTTTCGATGCAATGATACCTAGGCTGAAAATAAAAGGAGCAACTTTTGAAAGAAAAGCAAATAAAGTGGAATATCCTAATATGCCTCTATATCTCTTTATAGTTTCACTGATTGCATATTTTTTGCCTTACCTTCTCTATTGCATTATCATCCCACTGAAGATAAGGTCATATCTAGTCTACACTTTGGAATTTTGGGGTGTGTAATATCTAATGGACATTTACATAATGATTTGCAAACAACATTCTTGGTAATAATGACTGGGGAGGTCTAACATTAAAATTCGGCATTAGTTTTCAGGTCTTTTGCATGGTACAGAAAGATCATGTCTGACTGCTTTGAGCTCTATAAAGAAAGGTGCTATAGAAATACAAAATAGTTTGTGTTGACATGACGAAAGCCCCCGGCTCTCAGTGAGATGTCTCTGTCATGTTCATATTACAAGCTTGTCCCTTGTAAACGGCCTCTTCCTGCCTGCTCTCTCCTTCTGAATATTGAGCTTTATGATAGTGCATTAAATATCTGGGTAGCTCTATGATGAGACTCTGGTGAATGGGAAATTAGAGAATTAAACTGCCCTACATTTGACTGGCATCTACATCAATTGCAATAACCAAGTGTGAAGCCCTTTTGACTAAGATTGATTCTATGTGAACAATCCTTAGAGCTTGGCAGCATCTGTTGACTATGCTAAGTCTATGACAAATGGAAAGATTGGAAATGCAATGGAATAGGGAATGGGGATGGATTTAGCTAAGTGATAGATACATGTGTCTCCTATTGAGGTCCCTTGTCACTAACATAAATCAGGCCACATATTTCCCTGAGTTTGGATGGTGGCCATCAGTTCTTCCAGGGGTGGTTGGACGTGGACGCCATGGAAACTGATCTGGACAAATCATTCAGGAGGGAGCAGAACTGAACACTCAAGCATCAGCGATGGGGTACCAACACCAGAGCTAGACTGGGTAAGGCAGTAGGCACTAAATTGCCAAGGAATTGCCAGGCTACAGAGTTTGGCCTTTTCATTTTTCATTTTCTTGTTGTTTGTTTGTTTTTGTTCTTATCATTGTTTGTTCTGCAAAGATTTTAAGAGTAACATAGTGATGGTTTTTAGGAATCTATTGTGGCCATCATGTAGAAGGCAGTAGAAAGAGGGTGATGGCATTATGGTTGTAAAACTTATGAGAGGTGATGAAGGACTGTTCAAAGTCAGTTGCAATGGAGATGGATGGGATGGAGGACAGAGGCCAAATCTGAGAAACTCATGAAAGGCACTAAGTTCTCCCAAGAAAGGCAGAAATCTTTAATGAAGAAGCAAAGCCTAGACTGGACTCTTAGGGATAGCCAGGTGATCAGAGGAGAAAAAGTTGGGGACCACACCCACTTCCTTGGCTTGCTGACTGCTGGAAATTCTGTTCTTCACTCCAAGCCCTTGCACAGCTCCTTCCAACCCTTCTTCACTGCTCACCCCCAACCCAACGAGGTGTCTAAAAGGCAACACGTAGCTTCATAAAGGCACAGCCATGCTTGTCTAAAATTTTGTGAAGAATCTTTAAATCGTAATCTTGTTGAACTTAAAATAAATAAATGTCTATTAAAGAGATATTTGCAAAGTTTCCAAATATCAAGAGATTTTTGGAAAAAAAAAAAACACTGCTATTACAAAATTGAAAAATGCATGTCTCCTTAGACACCTGCCTTCTCTTCACCAACAAAAACTTGAAATTGCTACCTGCCGTTGCTGTTTCACTTTCCCAAGCTGCCAATCAGATTTCAATCCGGGATAATATTCCCTGACTGTTATCCCACCCTGCTTCCAAAACTGATCTGAGATATTCCTTCAGCCTCATGATTTTCTCATGCCTCAAAAACACGAGCCCTTTCTTGGGTCTCTGGATTACCATTTGCTATTCAGCTCCCATCTTATCTCCTACCAGGTAAAGGCCCTATGGAATACATCTCCTTTTTGAAAATATCCACACTCCCATAGGAGAACCATCCTTTCTCCTGGTCTCCCAGAGCCTGAGATGACCCCACTATTAAATCACATTGCATTCTAGTGTGTGTTCTTACACACCTACTTTCTCTACCAGACTTCAAGCACCCATTGGCCATTTTATTTGCCTTGATATCGCCAGCTCCTAGCACACAATTGAGATTCCTCAAATGTTCATTAAACCTAATTCAAGTGCTACCACACTGCTTTGAACAGGGATTGAACTAGCAGACTTCAAAATCAAATTTAGTCTCATTGGAATGAAAAGTATTAATGATAGGTTATGACAAAATCTTTTTCACAGGAACCATCACTCATTCACTTACAATGTTGCAATGTTAACTAGATGGTTTTTGATTAATTACCTGCTCAAAGCTGTCTAAGTAATCTCATTGTTAGTAGTTATTCAGCAGCAGCAAGAAAGGAAGAAATTCTAGGCTTTTCTCTCCATCTACACTTGGAGACTAAGTTGTTATACTTAAGCATTTCAAAATATTTCAGAGATTAAATCAATGGTCAATATAGAAACTTTTAATATTTTTACCTTTTTATAGAAAGCAAACTTACATTAATTGTGCCAATGAAAGATAATTCACTGGAGTGTGAAATCCTTAAACAATTTAAATCTTCAGGTTTTTCTTAGTTTGAGACTTTTCCCTTCAATTTGCTAAAATGATGATAAATTCCCACCTTAGTCTTACCACAAACTTGCTGTTTTTTCTGAGACTTTATGGACATGTTATTAACTAAAAGGATAAGGAGAGGACATAGCGTGACTCCATAGACCACACAATTATCCCTCAAAACAGAAATCGTACACATGAAGACCCCTAAATCCTATTACATGAATATCTATAGATTATGCATATATATGCATATATATAAATTCATATGCTTCTACCCATGAACACATATCTAAAAAATGCAATAATTGAAATTGAAATGGTTTTATATAACTTCTTTTATGATAAAGGCAATATACTAATTCAAGATACATTTTAAAATAAATATTGTAATTAATGTATATTTTTTCCACAAAGTTCCAATATCCTAATTATTTCCCATTTATAGAATGAGTGAAATTTGTTTCAAGAGTGTAACAGCGTTCTCTTTGCACTTTTCAAGTGCATTTTGGATTAATGCAACTTTACCTGAAGAAATGATAGACTTGTTATGGTATTTTATTGTAATTTTGCAAAATATCTAGAAACCAATTCATTTGAAAAGGTCAGGCGAAAAAATAACCTAAGCAATTGAAATATTTCTACCTATGATCCTTCAGCATACTTAAAAGCCCCAAATTTTGTTACAATTCAATATTCCTATGAACAATTGCTTTTATTCTTAGATTAGAAACCATTCTGTTTTCAACAGTCTTCAATTGGATTATTTTATTTTTCCTTTAGAGAAATCATTTCTATCGGTGATAAGTAGTTGCTGTTTTGTGTTACCTCAAATAACTTAGATATATCAGGTTGGAAATCTTGGCTTTTAAATGATCACTTCAAGCCATCAGAGAAAAAATACTATTCTGTAAAAAACACTTGTTTGGAGAAGGTAAATCACACCAGTTTCCAGAGTGTTTGAAGGAGAATGATTAAGAGCTCATCATTATTGTTCTCCTAATGTGTGTGTCTATTTTACCTTTACACCATTCTCATCCTAAGATGCCTTTTATGAGTCTTGAAGTTGTTCATCGTTTGGATCCTAGAGCAGAACTCATGGATTTGCAAATGATACAGCACAGGGCAACCAGGGGCCCGCCAGGCTGGTTGTATTGAACCAGGCTGTCTGCCCTAAAACCCTGCCTTTTTACCTCAGAGGAATTAAGTTGGATGGCTTAAATGATTGTCCAGCGAGACCCAGAGATGCTGAATATCCACCTCATAAATCATGGTTAAATTGTTCTGGCATACAGTCTGGGCATGAGGATTTTTAGGAACACCCACAGTGATTCTGATGCACAGGCAAGATCGACATCCAACGCCTTAGAGAAGGGATCAGCAAACTACGGCTCATCGGCCACATCTGTCCAGCCACCACTTTTTGTATAGCCCACTAGCTAAGAATGCTGTTTTACATTCTTAAAGCATTGGGAAAAATCAACAGAAGAATAATATTTTGTGACAGTGGAAATGGCACAAAATCCAAATTTCATGAATCGAAACACCACCATGCCCATTTGTTTACATATTGTCTATGGTGGCCTTCACCCGACAAGGACAGAGCTGAGTTGTTGCAACAGAAACTATATGGCCTGCAGAGCTGAAGACACTCACTCTCTGGTCCCTTACACAAAATGCTGTCAACCCCTTGTCCTAGAGGAAACTTAAAGTTGCCTCCCTTTGATGCCTAGACTTATTCCCTAAATTGCCATCTCCAAAGGAAAAGATGTGTTCTGGCCACCGTTATTGAACCTGAAGACTAGAGGAAGCCAATGACAGCCTTCACCCTTAAGCATGCACCCTCCAAGGCTGAGGGTGCAGAGTTTTGCCAACACCCCAGAGGTGAGAGCTTTACCTGTGCTACAGGCTTCCTCACCTCTCACTCCCAGGATGTCATATGGCTGCACCTCCTCCCCTGGAAAGTGTAGAGGGCATTATTTGGAAATCTCATCAGCATTCACAAGTCCCAGAAATAGAATAAGTATGATGCATACTTTACAAACTGGTTGTGAGTTCTTCAGTCCAGAGTAAGTTGAAAAATGTCCTTGCTAAAGCAAGAGGCAACCAGATTTGGGGTGCATGGTGATTCCTTCCCAGGAGGCTGACCACTGGGCTCTGAGTGTGGACAGGTTTGGAGATGCATGAGACGTCATCTCGGACTTCAAACTGATTTCAGACAAATGAGGAGTACCAAATAGACGAGTCAAAAAAACAAAAAAAGAATAAACCAAGCATCAAATTAGAAATACAATGAACACAAAGGTAAAAGCAGCTATTAGTAGTGATTTTTTTTTTTAATATGCCTGGGCCTATTTTGCTTTAAGTAAAACAATGAAAGATAGATTGGCTATGTGATCAATTGGAGAGAAACCAGATAGGAACAAATACAATGGGGCAGGCAAGAGCCAATGAACACCTGAGAAATGAGAGACAAGAGACGTTTCCGAGGTGTAAATAACAGTTTTACCATCAGTTATGTTGAGGGGTTGGGGATTTGTTGGTGATTATCCTGGGCATGAAAGAGCCCTATGTTTCTGATAGCTTAATGCTAGGTGAGAAGGGTGTTATCATACTTAAGCTAGGGCATGTGGATAGACGGTGAGGACTGTGAAAATAAGGAAGACAATAATGAGTTTAATTTTAGATACCTTGAATTGCAGGTGTGGGTTGAGGGAATTTGAGTCCTGAACTGAGCAGAGAAGCCAGGCCTGAGGGATAGGCCAGGCTCCATCAGCACAAAAGCTGCAGCCATGGTGAGATCCCTTGGAGAACAGGGTTTAAAAGCAGAGGCTGAATTCAGGCCTAGCTTTAGGGAGATGCTGACATTTAAGGAGAAGTGGGGACCAAGTCAATGAAGATGGCCAACGAGACCACTGAGAAGAAGACGAAGGCTGCAGAACAGCTTCTTGGAAGCCGAGATGCAGGTCAATACCATCAAATACCATAAATCCAATGAAAGACTGGCAAGACGTAACTGGATCTGACAACATTTTGTGAGGTCATCAGTAACCGATGTGAAAGTGGATTCAAGCAGGTGATCTGAGGTCCAACAGCAAGAGGTTAAGGTATCAGTCAATAGTGACAAAGGTAGGAAGCTTGGAAAAGAAGTTTGACTGACCCAATTAATCCAGGTTATGTCTTTATTCCAAACTGGGCATACAAATTTACCTAGTTTGATATTCACTCTCAATGTCTCAAAATAACAAACGTTAAAATCTGTGACCTAACAATTCGATCTTAAGAATTTGACATATTCTGGGGCGATCTTGACTTGAATCTGACAGAATTTAGACATTGAATAATAAAAAGAACTTGTTTATAAATTATCATCACCCACAGAATTGTACCATGGACCCAGAGAAGAGTATTACTTTGAGGAAATATGAGTTATCACCCCTGAAGGATCACCAAAGCATTGTGAGATCCCTGAAGTGGATCACAAAGTATTTTGTTCAAGGTGAGAACAGAGCTGTCTGGGGATGGTTATGGAAACCCTTCCACATCAATGTTTTGGCTTTCCAAACAATTTAAATTGCATGTTTCTGTTCATATTTTTATTTTCCAAATGCCCCCAACTCACAGGTAAATGTTGCATTCATGAATCTTTCCTGCCTTAACATTCAGTTAGTCCTTCATTTAGCATTTACTATGCCATAAAGACAGAAATGCTGTTTTAGTTTTCATCAATGTAACATTTTATTTACATATCCCATATCTTGAAAGGTAAGCACTGATACAATCTCAGGAATGCATTATGCCCTATGTCTGTTTTATTTTAAACTTTTCCTTGGGAAATTTGTGGCAAAAACCTCAGGTTTCATGACGTTAACAAATAAGGTATGTTTTGCATTGTGTTCTACAACCATGAAATCCAGTCCCATCTGAAGGTCATTAACTCTTTCATGATATTTTTATGGCGCACTTAACTGGGTGGCAGGCACTGTTCTAGATATCCAGAATAAAACAATAAATAAAATGAAGTCCCTCCCTCATGTAGCTTACATCCCAATGAATGTAAATAAACAAAAAATATGCAAAATTACATATAATAGAAAAGAGACATAAAAGGCATGCAGAAAACTAAAGCAAAGCAAGGTATGTGAGAGTGATGGGGCTGGGGGTATGAGTGGTAGGGAACACAAATCTTGGTAAGGTCACATCTGAGCAGAGCCTTCAATAAAGGAAAGGAACTTTCCAGAGGATATCTGGAGGGGAGTCACCAAAGCAAAGGAAGGCACACATGCAAAGCACCTGAGGTGGGAACGAGTTTGGCTTTTTAGAAGAAGATCAGGCAGGTCAGAGTAGCTGTAGCATGCTGAACCTTGGGGAAAGTGGTAACAATATTAATTCATAGAGGTATCAAGGGGCCAAAAATAGACAAGACCTTATAAGGTGCTGACACAGAATTTGCTTTTAGTCTACGTGTGAGTCAAAGCCCTTAGAAGGTTTTGCACTGGGGAGTGACAAGATAATATTTATAGGATGAGCCATTTGCTCCAGCTGCTGTGTAGGGATTTGACCAAACAGGGGTGAGAATGAAGCAGGGAGACCAATTAAGATCTTACTGTGCTGTGCAGGGGAGCAGTGGTGCCTGGATAAGGGAGGTCATGTGGAGAAGTTGAGAAGAGGTTGGGTTCAGGATACATTTTAAAGGCAGAGCCTGTGGTAATTACTCCAGGGTTGGACTTGGTGCCTGCACAACTTAGGGATGAAGGATGACTCCAAGGAATCAGCCTGAGGAACTGGGAGGATGGAAGTGCCACTTACTGAAATGAGGGAGACTGGGGCAGGGGCAGGTTGGGGGCAATGGAAGTCAAGACTTCAGTCTTGGGCATGCAATCTTACATGCTTCTTGGACAATGGAGTGTAGATTTCAAGCAGACAAATGGATATTTGTGCCTGGGGATCTGGGCTGGAGATATAATTTGGAGGTGTGGGCTCCATGTCAGCCGGAAGAGAAGAAACCTGAGGCCTGAACATCCCAAGCTCAGGTGCATGAGGAAGATCGAGCTAGGAAGAATGAGAAGGAGCAGTCCTGAGATATGAGTTCAGCCAGGACAACTTGATGTCTCTGAAGCCACCTGTAGAAGGTTTTCAAGAAGGAAGTGAGAACAATTCTTTCAAGAACTGCAGAGGATCATGTAATTTGAGGACTGAAAAATGGTCATTGGATTTGGTTAACGGTAATGACAAAAACCTCATTGATGTGGCCTCCAGGGGGTCTTGGAAGAGACAGTGGATGGGGGTGAAGACAGTGAGTGGATATGGCCAATTCAGGAAGTTTTCTGACGGGAGAAGAGAGATAGTAAAGCAGCTGTGGAATTAAGGAAGACCTGTTTTGATTTTTAAATGAGAGATATTATAGCAGGTGTGCTTGTGGATGGGAAATATTAGAGAATGATACTGTATTAGTTAGGGTTCTCTAGGGAACCAGAATCAATGAGAGATATCTATAAATAAAAGATTTATAAAAGTGTCTCACGCAATGTGGGTATGCACAAGTCCGAATTCCATAGGGCAGGCACCAAACTGGCAACTCCAATGAAGATGTTCAATGAACTCCTCAAGAAATGAACTGGTAACTTCGACAAGCTCCTCAGGAAATGCTTTGCTGATCAGCTGAAGAAGATGTGAAGGTCCTCTATCTGTCTCGCTTTAAAGTCTTCAACTGATTGATTGGATTAAATCCAGCTAACTGCATTCTCTCATTGTGGAAGACACGCCCTTCGTTGACATCATCAGTCACAGCTGCAGCCAATTGACTGATGATTTAATAAACCAGCCTTCTGATTTATTAACCAGCCACAAACATCCTCACAGCAATGGTTAGGCCAGTGCTTGCTTGACCAGACAGCTGGGTACCATCACCTGGCCAAGTTGACACATGAACCTAACCATCACAGATACTGATGAGGCAAGAGAGAGAAAAGGAGAGGAGATTATTGAAGGAAGAAATAATGGAGGAGAGAAAGGGAATGAAGGGACAAATTCCATGAAATTTGGTGGCAGTTTGTATGAAAGGCATAGGGGACAAAATGGTTCTTAATTTCCAGAAAATCAACTTCACTTTGGGAGAGGTGAAGCTGAAAGCATGAACAGACCAAATCAGATGTTGAGAGAGCTTGGGTAGAATGCCAAACTTTAGGTCCAGGAATATACGACCTGGGGCAGGTATTGACTCAAAACAGTGAGGGATATGATGTCTAAACAAGGCAGAATATGACAATTGAGTGAGTCCTCAGATAAAATAGACGTGGGAGCTGGGAGATGTCCCAGTCACAGCCAAACGACATGTTTCCAGCCCTTTTTGGAAGGTCCCAGATCCCATTGTGCACGGACTTTGCCGTTCCTTCATGGCTTGACCCACGACTTGGAATGCTGCTCCGTGGAGTTTCTTCTTTCCCAGAGGCCGGGCCTGTCCCCCTCAAGGACACCCAGATTCCCACGGGCCGCCACGAGTTTGCTCGAGGTAAGGTTCCAGTTTGCCACCCTGAAGGACTCATCCTGGGAGTTGCTTTACAGTTTCTAGAATCATTTTCCTCTCTCTACAAGCATTTTATCTGTGTTTCTTGAAATCCCATTCTGAAATAGAATTTAACCTTATTTTTATAGCACTTCAACACACATTTTAAAATTCTTCTTCATCTTTTGAATTACACAGAGTTTTATTATTTTCAGGCTCACTGAAAATATTCTCATTTTGATTGCATACTGGAAGAGTGTGTATAGATACACAAATGTAATTTATTTACAATGTATATCCTTTTTCAGAATCACAGTGTCAAGAATGGTCAAAATCACATGTACTTTATTATGAGCACCCCTACATATAATCTGTGTGTATATAAATTAAAGCTATGGGAGGGCTGGAGTGTTGTCTGTGTGTAAAGAGGGGAGCTGAGAGAGAGTAAAGGAGAGCTAGAGAGAATAATATATCTACATGTTGTTTATAGACTTCTGAAAAATGTAATTATTTACTTATTTAGAACTGAATTTAAAACATTGAATTTACTATTGAACATTTCCAAGCCTCTCTTCAATTTGTCCTAGATCATAATTAAGTCAAAGTAAAGAATTCACCTTTGAATTCCAATTACTTTGAATTGTCCTAACAGTTTCATATATAAATTTGCTTCACTCTACCATTCGGAAGAGTAAACTTATCTTCCATTTGCCTATCATTATGTGATTACTCAGTGTTAAAGCATTCCCTAAAAACATGGATGCAGATATCCTATATGATTTCCACTTGAGCAAAGGGGAAGGCCACTCATTTGAATGCAGCTTTGGGGGGCATAAACAGACTAGAAAACAAATTTCATTCTCTGATTGTAATCCTCTCATTCTGTAATGGAGATAATTTCATTTTGCTTCCATGCTTTTTACTACCGCTAAGCCTGTCATCAGTAATAAACTCAACAGGTTTTATGTATCACACACAGCTGGGTCTGGAAAGCAGCTTTGAAACCTAAATAAGGTTGAAATGGGGACATTCAAGCCGACTGGAATCACTCTTTCCCAGGCATGAAGAGGGATGGGGTGTTTTTCTGCAATGCTCGGTTCCCTTAGCCACGTTGGTAATCCACAGAGAAGTAAGGAGACCCAGCCATGCCTAGAGCTCCCAGTGTGGGGTTCTAGAAGACGGCTGTTCTCATTTTCATCCCAGGGACATAGTGACTTCTGGAGAATCAGAGTTGGGCAGCCACTTATGGGAGACAGCTGACTTCTCTGCTTCCAGCTGGGAAAACTACCAGCATCACCCCCAAGGTCTCGGCTCCAAAGTAACCACAAATAGAACCTACCACAGCCACCGCCCGCTTCCAGGTTTTGGCCAAATTAATTTTATCAGCAGCCAAACAGAACTGTGCACCTTCCCCATTTTCAAGCAAATGCTTCATGTATATTCACTAAGGTCCAGTAATGAAATGCAAATTTCCAAATAGGCAGTCTCTTTCATAAACCACTCGGAGGTGATATGTTCAATTCTCTTCAAAAAGCAAAATTATACTCTGCTTATACAATTGCTATATTCTCTATGAAATTGCTTACAGGGATGGAGGAGTAAATGTTTTTGTTTCAGCCCTACCCCAGCAGCGGTTCCCATCAGCATCCCCTGGAGGGCTCATTAAAACACAGCAGCACAGCTTGCTGGTTCCACCTCAGGGGTTTGCTTCAACACATTCAGGTGGACCCAAGAATCTGCATTTCTCCCAGGTTCCCAGGTGATACTGATGCTGATACTTAAATATTTTGTCTCTGGCTTTGTTAATTCTTCACGTAAGAAAAGATTAAAATTAATGTAGGAACCCCTCCTGACATTCCCATCATCCCCATATTTTATTCTTAGGTTTTAATATTAGAGGTTATTTCTCCCTTTGTTAAAATTAATTTAAAAATCCCTCTGACCTTGTTTGACCATGAGCCAGGAATCCCGATTTAACGGACACCCCGATTTGGGAAGCATTTGTAGAATTTGACTCTCAGGGAAGGTCCTCATCAGCTAAAGCAAACCTGGGGCTCACCTGTAGCGTGCACTCAGCCTGGGGGGTCGGGCCGGCCTACCTGTGGGTGGGCGGGGCTTCCCACCTCCGCAAGGCAGGTGCGCTGAGATAGGCTCACTCTTCCAAACCAAATCTCCCCTTCCCGCACGGTGACCTTTGAGTTTCTGTCCTTCGTTTGAACACCAAGTGTTTCATTAAATTATTAGATCTAAAAGCAGAAATGTAAGTACCAATGAAAGCACAAGACGTTGAGTTGAGGACATAGTTCCACTGCAGGACTGTATTCATTTCCTGTGGCTGCTAGGTGGCGAAAAACAACACATATTCATTCCTTCACACATCTGGAGGCCCCAAGTCCAAAATCTAGGTGTGGACAAGGCCATGGTCCCTCCAGAAGCTCCAGAGGGGCCTCTGCCTCTTCCAACTTCCAGTGGGTCCGGGCATTCTTTGGTTTCTGGCTATTCACCCCAGTCTGTACCTGCCTCTGCTCATGAGCTCTGCCCTGTATCTTCTCCCTTTGTCTCCCCTCCCCTCCCCTCCCTTCCTTTCCCTTCCCTTCTTGAATAATGTCATATTCACATTCCAGGTAGAAATATATATATATATTTTTGGTGGGGGGGGGGTCACCATTCAACCCACTACAAAGACAAATGATAGAAATTATTAGATTTCATTTTGTGTCTGGTGGGGAAGATGAGGCAGGCTTTGAATATGCATACCCTGAGAATATCAGCTATAGAGAGTGTTTGGGACTCTTGTCCTTGTTTGTAGGGAAAAATGCAACTCAAATGTTGCATTTCCGCCATGCTCTGTAGTACCTTTACAGAAAGCAGGAAGTCAGAGGTGTTCCTTTTGAATGGCACTAGGAGGATGGAGCAGTCTTATCTTTGACCTACAAGCAAATGGAATGGATGAGGCCGTATTGTTCTTGCAAAGTTCGTGCTAGAAGACTCATTTGTGTCTATTCATTGGAAACAGTCCTTGAGGATATAAAATTGAGAGACTTGGAACCCTGCTTACATATGAATCATACCCATATACTACAGTTGGATATCAATTAAAAAACTAGAGGTATGGAGGTTTGCAGGATCTCATTAATAACCCCTTTGGGCCACATTGGAAACTTATTGGAGAAATTAGCTAGCTTACCCCTTGTATGAGTTTGCTAGGGCTGCGGCAACAAATTACTACAAACTGGTGACTTAAAACAACAGAAATTTATTGTCTCACAGTTCTGGAAGCCAAAGTCTGGAAAATGTATTGGTAGAGCCCTGTTCCCTCTGAAACCTTGTAGGGCCATACCCTTCCTTGCTTCATCTAGCCCCTGGTGGTGGCCGCCATGCTTGGCACTCCTTGGCTTGTGGTTGCATCCTCCAATCTCTGCATCCATCATCCCATGGCCTCTCCCCTGTTCCTACCTCTGTGTCTCTTTCCTTCTTCTTATAAGGACACTGGACACTGGATTCAGGGTCCACCTGATCTAGCCTGACCTTGCTGTAACTACTTACACCTGCAAAGACCCTTTTTCCAAATAAAGTCATGTTCACAGGTACTGGGCATTACAAATTGAACATTGCTCTTTGGTGGGGAACACAATTTAACCTCCAACATCTGCCATCACTTACTCTGAAATTATGGGGTCTGCATAGTCTCTTCCCTTGGACACACCATCGGGGTGAAGGAGGGTCTCATTTTCCCCCTGAATTGTCACAAATGCAGCTTTTGAGAGTAACAGTGGGAAAAAATGGGCATGAGGGACAGAAACACAGAGAGATGTAGGGATGGGGTAGTCCAGGATGCAGAGAAAGGGGAGATTTGGGACTTGGCCAGAGGAAAAACAGAGCCAACAAGACATGAGTAATATCCCAGTATCAAAGTACTATCATTTCCCAGGGGGGAGCTGAAATCAGGCAGGAGGCAGACCTCCCAGGTGGAAGGCACATCCCAGGCCCAGGTGGAGGGATGGGAAGAGGCTGGGTGTGGAGGCATGCAAGAACTCACAGTTAGATGGGGAAGGCCATCAGTGGCCTTATGGGTTGAGTTGTGTCCCCCAAATGACATGGCCAAGTCCTAATCCCTGGTCCTGGGAATGGGAATTTGTTGAGAAATAGGATGGTTGCAGATGGAATTAGTTAAATTAAGATAAGTCATATTGAGTAGGGTGAGTCCTTCATCCATTTTGACTGTTGTCCTTATAAAAGGAGGAGAATTGGATACACATCATAGGACACAAAGACGAACACCAGGAGAAAGTCATATGACAGCAGAGGCAGAGGTTGGAGAGCTGCAGTTGCAAACCAAGGAGCTCCAAGCATGGCTGCCCCCCACCAGAAGCCAGGAAGAGGCCAGAAAAGACCCTGCCCTGTAGTTTCAGAGGGAGCTCAGCCCTGCTGAGAGCTTGAATTCAGACTGTGAGCCCTCAGAACTGGGAGCCAACAAATACCAGTTGTTTGAAGCCACCTAGTTGGTGGCCATTTGTTATAGCAGCCACAGGAAAGCAATAAGGTGGTTTGAGGGGTTGGGAGGGGTGTCGTCTAGGGCTGCTTAAACCAGGGCAGAGGGTTCCGGTTGCATTGCAGAAGCATTGTGGACGTCCGCACGTGCATGGCATGCAATGGCCTATGTTTTTAAAAGACTAGAGTGGAGAACTGTGTGCAGAGAGGCAGGAATTGCAGAACCCAAAACAAGGGTGGCTTTCCCACATGCTTTGGGGAGTCACATTAACATGTCTTAAACCAGCGAGGAGCCTCCCCTGCTTAGCACCAAAAGGAAACATATAAGTCTCCAAATATGCCCATATGATTCCATAGATGAGCATCAGGTATCAAGAAGTTTTTCAGGAGTCTATAGCTATCCAAGATGCATCATGCTCTTTAGACTTTCTAAGGCTGCCGGGATATCAGAGGGATTTAACTAAAAACCTGTGTTCTCATTTATTCAAGTTAAGGTATAGATTTGTTTTGGAGTTTTTTCTCCTTTAGAGCAGATGCCTTCCCTCCAGCGGCCTCTCCAACGTTAGGCATTGTCCCGTGAGTCATTCTCTTCTCCCTAGTCAGGGGGAATTCTCCAAAACACAAACCAGACCACGTCACTTCCCTGCTTCCAACCCTCAATGGCTCCCCATGGCTGTTAGAAAGAACAGCAAATCCCTCAACTATCAGACCCAGGAGGGAGAGCCGGTGTGACAGGTGGTCTCCGAAACAATAAACATTGGCAAGCTGCTGGAAAAGATCTTCCACAGATTGCATCTCAAGGTATTTTATACTTTGCATTATTTTGTCTCATGGTCTTTCAAAATAAATTTTTTCTTTTTACTTATGTCTGACATATAGGAAAGTTATCAAAATCTTTAATCAATTTGCTCAAAAACCTAATAGTGGATCCTCTTGTTTTTACAAGGCAGACAGTCATAGCTTCTGGAAATAAATCTAATTTGCCTTGTCATTTCCAATATCTGTTCTTTTTATTTCTCCTTCCAGGTCTTAGTTTATTGCGCAGAATTTCCAATAATCATATCTATAGAGGCTATCCTTGCTTTGTTCCTGATTTTAATGAGCTTACATAAATTTTATTCTGTTGATTGGCTCTGATCAATAATCTTCATCAGGCCAAGACCCATGTTTTTGTTCTTGGTTTTCAGTAGGTTTCATAAACTTTAAAAAATACAACAAAATCAAGTTTTTATTTTTGTATACCTATAACAATATCTATTGAGACAGTCAAATTTTTCCTCTCCTTTTAGACTTTCTAATAACAAAACATTTAATTTGGGGAAGAAGCTGATGAATTTGGTTATGAATTTGGTTCTTTTAATAGACTAGTAGAACTTCCGTAGCCAACATGTTAATTTTAAATCTATATTTAATTACAACTAGCTTTCATTTTTGTGCTATTATTTTCACGTGTTTGCGTTTGCTGATTCTAACTTCACCATGTGAATTGGCTGCCTCTTCATCTGAATTTTGGGCCATCTTGGTGATGAGGATAATTTGATGAATTAATACATGCATGAGTATAAAGGCACTGGTACATGTATCCATAAAGAGGCCATGTTAGCAAAATATGAATTAGCTAGGCATGGACTTCCATTTCGTCTACATTTTTTTTTAAAATATCACTCATTCACAGTGCTTTTCAACATCAATGACCCTAAGCATCTATGAGGAAAAGGTGAAGAGTGTGAAAAATAAAATGAGAGCATAATGTGCTTTTAGCTCTATGCAGCTTGTGTACTCAGCATGTTGCAAAAACAGAACAGAGCTTGAACACAACAATTGAAGGCTTCTTGATAGAATTTAAGATACAAGTACAACCAAAGGCAGGGGTGGCAGGGAATTTGTGGGGTGTGTGGGCAAAGCTTACTGGTTAGTTTTGCTGCCAGCTCTAGGAACTGGCCCCTATTTTCAAACACTTTTGGGCAATTTTAAGAAGTAAATATTACTGGTTTTTAAGTGGGTTGTGTAAGCAGTATCGGTAGACCGGCTACATCTAAGTGGAATAGGCATTACTGTGATTCTATTTTTACTTTATTTCTACTTCTGTCAATATCACCCCCTGCAGAAAGTCTCTCTCACGTCGTGGAGTTTTACTTACCAAGTTACAACAGCAAATGAGCAGCAAATCCTCTGAGGACAATTTTGCTAATGTTAAATCAATTGAGCACCTCATTTCCTGACTATACATTCTCCCAATTCCAGCTCTCCCTCACATTCCTGCCCCCAAATACTGCCCAGCTCTCCATAATTACAACGCTCATTCCTCAGGCTGTTTTTCATGATTCACTACGTGTTTGGGAAATGTTGTATTTCTTTCTGCAGGCCCTCCCAGAACATTGAAGGAATTGATGTGCATTCAATTACAAGCTCTCCTGTTCTATTCAAGGTTATTTGCATGTGGAAGCATACAGGGTCTGTATTAAATGGAACACACTTCTGGAAGCATTGGCCTAATGGGAAAGTTTCCAAAGCTCCCCACCTGTCTGCTTTACATTTCCCCTGCATAGCCATTCAGGCTCCCACCCCCCATCAACCATCCCAACCACCGCGGCTAGAAACTGTCTCTTCATCTTACGGAACCCTCTCATGGTTTTGTCATCTATTTAGTTATTAACCTGGATTTCAACCACATTAAAAGATTCCAACTCTCACCTGAACATCCTTGATTCTCTAAACAAGGGTTCAAGAAACATTTCCTGTAAAGGTCCAGATAATAAGCATTTTCACCTTTTGGGGCCAGTTTCTGTCAAAACTACCCAACTCTGCCCTTCTGGTGTCAAAGCAGCCTTCAGCACTATGTAACAGTATGGGCATGGCTTTGTTCTAATAAAACTTTACTTACAAATTAGGCGTCTACTGGATTTGGCCTGTGGGCCATTGGTTGCTGACATCTGCTCTAAATGATCTAGAAATAATGAAGCTACCAAAAAAAAAAAACTCATAGTTTGTCATTTGGTGCAATGGTGTTTTTTTTTTCTTTATTATAGAAGTTGTGAGTTTACAGAACAATCATAAAATATGGGATTCCCATATACCACCCTACTATTAACATCTTGCCTTGGTGTGGAACATTTGTTGCAACTGATAGAAGCACATTTTTATAACTGTACTGTTAACTATAGTCCATGGTTCAACTGAGGGTTCCATGTTTGTACAGTGAAGTTCCATGGATTTTTTTTTTAAATTTTTATTCTGTTACCATATATATAATCTAACATTTCAGATATCTGTTAATCACATTCAGATATATATTTCAGTGCTGTTAATTACTTTCACAGTATTGTGCTATCATCACCACTGTCCATTACCAAAATTTTTCCATCATTCTGAATAGAAATGCTTTATATTTTAAGCCTTAACTTCCCATTCCCTATCCCTACCTTGACCCTGGTAGGCTGTATTCTAAATTCTGACTCTATGAGTTTGCTTATTCTAATTATTTCAAATTAGTGAGATCATGCAATATTTGTCCTTTTGTGTCTGACTTACTTCACTCATCCATGTTGTTGTATGCATCAGGACTTCATCCTTTTTATGGCTAAATAATATTCCTTTGTATCTATATACCACATTTTATTTATCCATTCATCAGTTGATGGACACTTGGGTTGTTCCATCTTTTGGCAATTGTGAACAATGCTGCTACGAACATCATTGTGCAAATATCTGTTCAACTCCCTCCTTTCAATTGCTCTGGATATATACTTAGTAGTTGAATTGCCAGATCATACGGCAGTTCTATACTTAACTTTCTGAGGAACTGCCAAACTGTCTTCCACAACAGCTGTACCATTTTACATTGCCACCATCAATGAATGAGTGCTCCTTTTTCTCCCCATCCTCTCCAACACTTGTTGTTTTCCATTTTTTAAAATAGCAGCCATTCTAATGGGTGTGAAATGGTATCTCATTGTGGTTGTGATTTGCATTTCCCTAATGGCTAATGATGTTGCGTATCCTTTCATGTGCTTTCTGGCCATTTGTGTATCTTCTTTGGAGAGATGTCTATTCAATTCTTTTGTCCATTTTTAAATTGGGTGGTGCAATGGTCTTTTCATATAAATACAACAGCATGTATATAATCATCCTGGGTGATGAACTATATATGCATATTTGTTATTCCCATTTTGTTGTTATTCTTTGATGGGAATAGTTAAGTAAATGCTCTATTAAGAATATTTTTCAAAAGAAGAATATGTTATAAGGTAGGAATCAGAGAAAGAAAAGAATCTGATGCTATTGGAATTATAACAACCTACTAATCTGATAGATTAGTAGCTTAGTCTACTACATCTGGCTCAAATAGAAATAATTTTTGTTTAGAAAGTAGTGAGTAATGATGTGAGGCAAGGAGTCAAGAGCAATCGTTTCAAAAATTTTGTTACTGGCACAAAGACCTTAATTAATTGACTTTCTCAAATAGCATATATTACATTTCATTAAAAATATGACTTCATGGAGTGAAGAAATCCATGGACCTTGCAGTTTTGCTATTTTAATCATTTCATATGATCAAAAATGCTCCTTGAAAATGGGGAACATATATAAAAAATACAATGAAAGAAAACACAAGTCACCCCCAAATCTCATCACCCAACAATAATCCTGCCAGTATTTGAAGATAGTCATTCACTGGAGAATGGGTATGTTAGTCTAAGGGTCTAGAAATATAATTTTACTTATGCATCTATATTTAAATAATTGTGTTATGCTGAATCATTCATTTTCTCTCCTTTCTGCTTAGCATTATATACAGAGCTATTGCTATAATATAAACTCTGTGCATATGCTATGCTGAACTTTCTTTATGGCCATTTAGCATCATTTGACGTGGTTGGATGGGAACTCCTAGAATAGTCTTCTCTTGGTGTTGGCGACCACACTTTCTTCTGATTTTCCTCCTTTCTCTCTGTCTCTTCCTTCTCAGCTTCCTTACTATCTGCCCCTCTTATAACCAAGGTCTAAGTAGTTGAGTAGCTGAGCTGGAGTAGTTGAGGGTGGATACTGGGTTCTCTCTTCTCTCCCCACAGATTCTTTCTAGATGTTCTCAATTATTCCATATCACCATCCTGATGACAAACAAACACATTTACTTCTTCTTTACAGACCTGTTGTCTAGGCCCCAACTTCCTCCTTGACCCCTTTAAGTCTCCATCTCACCACTCAATCTGTTCAAATCTAAATTCTTTATGCCCACTCCATTATTATGTTCTACCCTCCCCAGTTTCCCTATCTTGATAACTGAATCTATCACCTTCTTGGAGACTCAAGCCAGAAATTTGGGGTCATCTTTAAGGCATCTTTAATAGCTGGCAGGGAAATTCCATTTTCATTACACATCTCTTCAAAGTGGCCTTGACTTCTGAGTATCACAGAGACAAACATAGGACATTCTATTGTACTGAGTCGCAAATCAATCCCCTCTGCCTGAAGCTGGCAGGTGTGTCAATCAGAAATGCATTCCTATCCAATTTACAGAAAAGCAAAGTAAGACTAGCTTCAATGTTGAGAAATTTATTAGCTGGTATAATGCCTAACAATGTCCTAAGGGATCCAGGCTCATCCCATTTTTTCCTAAGGACAGAGCCAGGGCATCTGTAGGGTACATGTTTCCATGCTCATGAATTTGATAGCCTCTTGGTTGCAAAGTAGATGCAGCATCTCCACACTTCAAGATCCACACTTCAGTTTGGAAAAAGGATAAACAGAAAAGGTATGAAGGGTCTTCTCAAAGCAAGTCCTTGTCCTTTTATTTCAGAAGGTATGTCCGCTTGACCCCACTTACAGCAGCAAGGGATTCTGGAGAAATAGTTATGTTTGATTAGTCTCATTGTTTCCCTGAAATAAATGGGAGTAGATTTCTAAGGAAGAAAGAGGTATGGAAATTAGGTGGGCAAAACACAGTGGCTGCATGGTGGGGAAGGGGCTAATAAAATTGTTCAGAGTTACCGCTGCCTCCAAAGTGGGAACCCGTGGGTACACGTATCCAGCTATGAAGTGGTTGTTAGACCGTCCGTAAAGACTCTATCATCATCATCATCATCATCATCATCATCAACAGCCTCATCAATATTAACACCCAAATTCAAAGCCATTACATTTTTTCTTCAGTTTTGCAAATGTCTTAGTTCTGCTGAATAATCTCCTTGTACCTTTAGCCCAGGGAAAGAATGACAAAGAAACCAAATCTCTGAGATTCAAGTTTGACTCAAGGTGTTTTAGAAGAGGTAAAGTATTGGGTAGATAGGAGTCTTGAGAAGGGGTAACAGAGGGTTGCTCTAGTAAACTCAACAGCATTTACAATAAACTTTGTGCTAACTCTTTTCCAAGTTTATTTGGAATGCTGAATTGCATGCATACATCCCAAACTGTTTTCATTTTCATTTTGTATTTTTTTTATTCTAATTCATTTTAGAAAACTGAACTATGAGGGCTTTCCAGTAACAAGACTTTGTCAAAGAAGTGAAGGATAGATTTATCTCCCAACAGATGGTTAGGCCATCAGCAAACCCAAACAAAATAATCCTTTTCCTGTATGAACTTGTTGCTGGTAACCTAACAAAGGAGGACATGAACTTTGACTCATGAGAGTGGTGGTGAATCTTCAATGCCTCATCCACACTCTCTTTTAGCCAGGCCACATGAGATGGCATTTATGAGGTAGCTGGCCAATGTGAAGAGTTCCCACTGTGGCAGGGAAAGTCTGTGTGCATCTTGTCTTATTTGTTTATCTGTCTTTTTCTTTGCTAAAGTTTCCCTCCTCACTGTGACTCACTACTCTATTTGGTCAGCTGTGATAAAATACTATAATTTTGTTTCCATCCTGCTGCCAGACCCCAACTCTGATAGCATGGTCCACTAGGTCCCTGCCTGAGTTGACAGGAAGTCTAGGGGTAAGATGGGCTACAGGTGAGCTAATCGTTGCTCTAGGATGTTGCCAAGGACCCAGATGCTTTCCATCTCCCTGCTCTGCTGTCCTTGTAGTTGGCATCATCTTCAGCTTGGAAGCAAGATCCCTCTACGGTTTTGAGCTTGGCATCAGCAGACAGGGAGTGATGTGGCCGAAGAGGGATCATCTCTTCCTGAGCCTCTCTCTTGGTGAGGGGGATCCTTTCCCCAAGAGCCTTGCAACAGGCCTTCCTCCAAATCTTATTGTCAAGAGTCGGAAGACTGCCCTCTCCTTGAACCACTCACTAGCAAGGACACAGGGATTGCCTGAGATTCAATCAGTCCCACATGGAGCATAAATGGCATCCATGGAGATGGAGTGAGGTGCGGGGGATGAGGTTATGAACAAAAGCAGAAGTCTAACTGGAAGTACAACGAGGTAAATATATCCTGGGGTGCAAGTGCCAGTGTTCCAAAGCATATGTTTACAAGGGCTTGTTTCTGCTTTTGCTTTTGTTGGAATAAATTTTCTGATGTGAAAGATTGTGAATGCCTACTTTTGTTTACATCAAATCGAGCTATCCAATATGGTAGCCACTAGCCAGGTGTGGTTATTTCAATTAAAATGAATTAAAATTGAAAATGAGAAATGCAGTCCCTCAGTCCTAGTAGCTACATTTCAAGTACTCAATGGCCTCATGTAGCTAGTCGCTACCATATTGAACAGCAAAGAGTAGAATGTTTCCAACATTACAAAGTGTTCTATTGGACAGCACCATTCTATATTCTTGAAATACTCACTATTTTGAGTCTTCTTAAATTTGGAAATTTAGGTGAGTGTGTGATGGTATCAACTAAAATGTTTTTTTTTTAGTTTTTTAATTTTGAAATACATTCAAACTTACAGAACAGTTACAAAAATAATACAAATCCTATACAGAGAACTCCAACATACCACTACCCACCCCATGCACCAGATATCTAGATCCACCAATTTTAACATTTTGCTATACTTGCCCACCCTCCCTTCCTTCCTCCCTTCCTTCCTTGTGTCTTTTTGCCTGCCTTTCTTTTTCTTTCTTTCTCTATCTCTTTATAATTTACTCAACTATCTGCATATCTGTCTGTCTGTCTGTTTATTAATCCATTTTCTGAAAGCTCATGAATTTGATAGCCTCTTGGTTATCTGAAAGCTTGAGTGTAGATTGTGTACATTATGCCCCTTGACCACTTCGTATGGCCATGTACAATTCCTAAGAACAAGGTTATTCCCTTATGTGAACACCTTAAGTGCAGTTATCAAGTTCAAGAAATTTAACATTGATATAAAGCATACATCCTATAATCCAGTTTTTTTCATATGTCCCAATAATATCCCTTTGAGCCATTCTCCTCCCTTGATAGATCCTGTCTAGGATCAGGTATTGCATTTACTTGTCATTGTCTCTTTAGTTGATCTTTCTCTTTCTTTCTTATACAACAAAAACTTTCCCATCTCAAGCCCTTCCAAGTATACTATTCAGTGGGATTAACCACATTCACAATATATTGCAGAGCCCTCACCACCTCCCATTACTAAAATTCCCATCTCCCCAAACAGAAACCCTACACCCAATACTCATTAACTCCCCATTGTCCCTGCCCCCCACCCTGTACTCTAATTTCTTTCTCTATGAGATTACATTATCTCTGATAATCCTTCATAGCACTTACTAAATTTAATAATGGCATATTTATTCCTGTGAATTTTTTATTAATATCTTTCTTTCCTACAAAACATTAAGACCCCCAGAAAAGAAACAAAGTCTGTTATATTCAAAACTAATAATGCAGCATTAGTGTACATTGTCTATAGATGAGGGACAAAATATTTGAAAAGAAAATGCTTATAGATATTACTATGCAAATAAAAATCTTCCCTATAACATGAAGGAAATGGACATGACAAATAGGCAGAGAATATCTTTTACCGTATATGACATATATATTAGTCTAATACTATATAAAGAGCTCTTCAAATTGATAGAGAACATAGCAGTATAAAATATTACCTAAGGCTATAAAATACCAGCTGCAAAACATATATAGAGGGTTCATAAATTATGAAAAGAAAGTTAAAATTCACTAGTAAACAAAAAAATGGATATATTTTTAAAATGACATGAAGTTTTCTGTGATGAGATTGACAAATACAATAATGAATAATAGACTGTATAGGCAAAGGTATGGGGAAAGGGGCCTCTTGGACACTGTGAATAAATGTGTACAAACCTTCTGGTAGGCGATTTAGAAATACGCAATAAAAGCCTTAAAAATGACCCTTACGTTTGTCTCTGTAAACATAATTTATCCTAAGAAAAATAGCACAAATTGGTAAAGAATTAATCCTAGGTATTTAAACTACAAAAATATTAGGATAGATTTATTCTCCAATGATAGTTATTGATTAATTAACTAGGATATATCCATATATAAGAATACCAGACTTAATTATGGATGCAGATATAATCATAACATATTGTTTAGTGACTGGGAAAGAATACAGACTCAAATGATGTTGGCAGTCCTCATCTCTGGTGTGGTAGAACAGTTGGTGAATTTTTCAGAAAACTGGTTAATCATTTTTCTAATTTTCTCAAATAAATATATATAGTAAATATATACAGTAAATATTTATTATACTATAATATATAGTATAAACCTATATTTTGTAAATATATACAGTAAATAGTATACTATAGTATATACAGTATAAACATATGTATAGTAAATATATACAGTAAATATATACTATAGTATATATAGTGTAAATATATATAGTAAATATATATGGTAAATATATAGTACACTATAGTATATATAGTGTGCATAGATAGATATATGATAGATAGATAGATAGATAGATAGATAGATAGATAGATAGAGTACTTTTCTGCCAATTCCATTGCTTTGTCTTTATAGGTCTAGAACTGAGCCAACCAATGAGCTAGCTTCTAGCCAAAATTTCAATCAATTAAAAGTAAATGAAATTATACATTCAGTCCCTCAGTTGCACTGGCCACATTTCAAATGCTCGATAGCCACACGTGGCCAGTGGCTACCATATTAGACAGTGAAGGCAGAGAACATTTCCACTGCCTCAAAAAGCTCAATTTGGACTGCCCTAGAATATTAACAAAAGCCTACAATCCTCCTAGAAATTTTCTCTTATACCACTTTGCCTGTCTCCTTCCAAAATGTACCCGCTATCCTGAATTTTGTGTTTACAAATCTTGACTTTTTTCCAAAAGTACACGTTTTAATCCATATATTTTCATTTTTTTTGCCTAGATACTGTTGGGTTTATTTTTATTTAAACAGCTTTATTGAAATATAATGCACAGATCATACTATTCACCCACATGAAATGCACAACTCAATATACACAGAGTTGTGCATCTATCACCATAACCCCAAAACAAACAGTGAACCTCTTAGACATAGCTCCCAATCTCTCCATCTCCCTCAAACCCTGGGTAGCCAATAATCTGCTTTCTACATCTATGGAGTTGCCTCTTCTGAACATTTCCTATAAATGAAATGGTACAATATGAGACCTTTTGTGTCTCGTTTCTTTCACTTAGCATCCTATTTTCAAGGTTCATCCATGTTGTAGCATGCATCAGAACTTCATTCCTTTTAATGACCAAATAACAGTCCATTGTATGGGTCGGCCACATTTTATTCATCTGTACTTTTCAGTTCTGTATGTTTTAAACTTTTGATACTTGCCTTATAAACTTAGCATTATATTAATAAGGTGTCTTTGGATTTTTTATGTTCCACATTCATATTCACTGCTGTATAATATTTCATTAGATGACTATATCCAAAATGCACCTTTATACAGCTTTTAAATGCATCATTTCTGTTCATCATTGCACTCATTTGAATATGTTATTCTCTGGTCAATTAAATAATTGAATAAATCCCTCCCTTCATTGCTCTTCTTCAGATTTGCTTTGAAGAGTTTGCCTATTATTTTGATGAAATTAGAAATCTTTTGTCAAATTTCAAGGGAAAATTTTGTCTCTCTTCACCTAATATCTTTATGTCTGCCAATAAAGCTTAAAATTTCCCTTATGTAGGTCATGTACATTTTTAGTATTTTTCAAGGTATTTTCATTTTCTGTTACTATTGTTAATGGAATAATATTTATATTTCATTCTTTTTTCCCCTATCTAGGTATTTCTAATGTATATATATGGAGCACTTATGTATATCTTTAAAGCCAATGGAAAATACAACCTGAAAATCTTACTTTAAAATATAGGATTATAAAGAAATAGTCTTATAAAATTTTATTTTTTTCCTTTGTAACTGGCAGGCATTCTGGCATATTGGTAAACTGTTTACTTATATTTCTGCCCTTCTTGCCAACTGATACAGAGGAATGAACAGAAATAAGAGTGTCACTCAAATCATAAAAATAATTGTATTTTCAGTTAATTTTCTCAGTGAATTGAATCTTATAATGAGATAATATATGTGAAGTGGTTTTGAGAATTGTAAAACAATAAACAAATGTAACAGTATTTATTTTGAATGATCTTGCCCTGGCGAGTATATTTGAAGTAGTAATGCTACTTTCAATGGATCTGCATGGTGCACTTCACTAGAAATTATTCCCGATAACTTGTAGAAATGGAGACATTTCCTCCCTTCCTGCAAAGGGAGAAAACAGAAATAGAAATAGGGAAATTATTTCCCTAAGCACACATCCTGAGAACCACAACTGATTAAAAGTGAAGCACAGAGCCAGTGAAATGAGCCGCCTTGTGGGACAAGCAAATGTACAAGCTTACCAGTATTAAATGTTTGATGAAATCAAATATTTTGAGATCACTGCACAAACCATCCCATGCCTTTCCATATCCATTTTTGGAATGTGTTTTATGATACTTTTGTGAAAATAAATGGCAGTGGACTTCTGTGTAGATTATGGAGTATGAATTTACTGACTGAATTTATTTAAATTAGGGATTGAAATACACTTTAAAAAATCTAAGCCTATTTGTCAGTAAAATGAAACCATTGAATGTATCAGGAATTACAGCATGGGCATTTTTAGGTAAAAATAATTTATCAGCTGTAATACATGGAGTAAGTCTCCTCTCGCCCCTTTCCCTGTAGATATTTATAAGCATTTATTTATTCCACAGCAAATTTAAGTCTGTATCTCTTGCTCTGTGAAGGAGGGGCTTTGCCTTGCAATGTCCCTTTGTGATCATTTTCTAATGTTGAAAGGCAAATCAGAGTTCAGTTCCAGTTTACAGCATTTTATTCAGAATGCCAAGTTGACTTCTGCAATGAAACCCATCGCTTATGAAAGGAATGCAACGTTGAGGACAGGGAGTTTGCAAGTAGTTTTATGAACAGGAAGAAGGAAGTTGGCTCATTTCTGTGATTGGAGTGGGGCCTGTTAGTCTTACAGGGGTGGGTTAGGAGTAAGTGGCCTTTATTTTTAATTGGGCCAGATACACTTAACTACATGCTCCGTTGTCTATTCTGGGTTGAGTGTCTTGGTAGGATGTTTGTCACATAATTTTATGCTAGTTCAGGGAATTTAACTTTTGTTTTGGTTCTGAGAAAATGCAGGAGTTACTTTTTTTATTATAGTTATTAATTCCCCCCATTTGGACATTCCCTCAGTTTCATGGGTTTCATCACCAATTCACCACCAGCTGCTTCTTGTGTCAGGTGAATTTTCCATAACTCCAAGCTCAGTTTCCCAAAGCTCTGCAGAGTCATTTTAATATTATTGTTCCTAAAGTTTTAGCTGTGTCGTTTGTCAGCTTAATGGCTGTGCAGTACCAGTTGAGAGTCAAGAGACCAGACAATGAATGAGGGGTATTATGACTAAAGACATAACAAGTGTTTCTACTAGGAAATCTCTGAGCCAAGGTGTCCAGGAACTCAAAACAATATTTGAAAATAAGTCCCATGTGCCAAGGGCTCTGCTCTTGCGAGGATGATACAATATTAGGATAAGACAAAGAGGCACCAAAGAAAGAAAAGGAGGACAAGCAAAGGATTTGGTCTTGGTTAGGGGTCATTTGTTAGATCTGCTGGTCTCGGGTCAGCTGTCCACATCAGAGGTCATCCGCTTCTGGGGTCCTCGTGCCAATTTTAGTTTGAGGTCTGAAATGGGAGTGACCTCCCAAGAGCTTAGAGTACGTTTTATTTCTGACACATGAACTCAGGGGTTAACTCTTCTTTCTAGTTTTTATGCTGTGTCCTTTTTTATCTAGGTTCCAAAGAAGTCTTTTTATTGATGTTTCTTTCAATATCCCAAGTCTCTGGGTGAAAGGTCATGTACTGTTTGCTTTGGAGGAATTTAAAAAAAGGCCGACTGGATCTGTGAGTGGCAGAAACTGGGTATACGAAATTAGTTCTTTATAATAATCAACAATTTTAGGTTGTAATAGATGAAAGTCTGGTATAGTAAGAGAAATAATGAGTCTCACAGGCCTTCCTATTATGATTTTATAGGGGGTAGCTGAGATTTTCCCGATGGACTAGATCGTATGGCCATCAAGACTAAGAGAAGAACCCTAGCCAAGGAAAATGGGGGGATTTAGATGATTTAGCTAATTTATGTTTTTTCATTTTTTTTTAAATTTCTTATTGATTGAGGATGATAGGGGAAATAACATTTTTGGTTGATGGGAAAGACTTTGCAAAGTTCCTTGACTACAGTTCCAGTAAAATGGGTGCTTCTCAATTGAAAGGAGAGTGGGAATTTCCTAGATAGAGAAAAGAAACTATAATAGTTTTTTTAATTACTGTGAGGGCAGTAGCCTTGCAACAAAGAAAAGCCTTTATTGAGTTAGAAACAGACATATGATAACAAGGACATATTTATATTCTATGGAATAGGTTGACTGTGGAAAGTGCATTTGAAAATGTTTAAAGAGCCCTGTTGGTCAACTTCTATGACCCTGTCCTACCTTCACTGTTTTGCCAGGGTTATGCAATTGGCAGGTGGAACATGATTTATATATTTGCCTTTTTCTCATTTAAAGTCCCTTTTTGTTGAAAGTGAAGCTCTGATCTGTAGCTGATTGCAAGCACTTTTAAGGAAGCATTACATTAAAATAATGTAACCTACAAGGAAATTTTGTTCTTTCTGTGGCATGTAACACTTTTTAAGAGTAATTGAAATTATCACAGATAATACTACGTTGTTGTTTAATGGCATGAACAAATAGCTAGGAATTTTATCCAATGTCTGAAATATTTATCTCAATAACATTTTATCTATACAAATTTAACCATCAGAAGCTTAGAAAATCCCTTTTAATATGATGACACTTTCCATGCAACTCACAGCATATCAGATAAACCCAGCTATTTCTAGCATCTCTCTTTTTATAAGATGAAAGAACAAATCCTTTGAGATTTTTCCAGGGGCCTTCTGGAAAATACCAAAGACAGTTTGTCATTTAGAAGACATCATTTAGGATTTGATATTGGGAAGGCAAAATGTCAAAAGTTGTCAGGTTTGGACACTTGGTTAAATATGATCAAAGGTCATTGTGAAACAATACTTGGCTTTTTATTTAACCAAAGTGACAAAAAAAATGATTCTAAATATAAAGAGAGAAGACATAACATAATTGTAAAAATAATACACTGGTTCTTTTAAAAGTGAGAAGAATTGTTCTTTTAAACAATAAAAGATAAGTTCAATATAAAGCACAGGAAATTATTCTAAGAATATTTGTCTTCTAGTCAGAATACTCAGATGGTTAAGGAAAAGCTTTTACAACCTCTTACAAACAGCAGACCACTAATCCAAGAAAATTTTGTCATTTTAATGGAGAGAAAATCAAATTCTAGTTTTGCATGCATATATTATGTGATATATAAACTCCTAAAAAAGTCTTATAAATCTACAAATCTTGCCTAGCTTTGACCATAAAAAATAAAATTCCTTTCCATGAACGTTTTATAACTTTCCATATTTATTCAGTTTTTGTCCTACTCTTTCTTCCCTGCCATTCTGGAACAATCAGTCATTTTATTTTAGGACAAAATAACATTTTTTCCTAATTATAACACATCCTACATACCTTATATATTTAAGTTCCTGAAAAGATCTTGGAAACTGTCTTTATCCTAACATATTTTACTACATAATTAGTGTTGAAAGAAAGTTTATCAGAATAATAACTGAATTTGCTTAAACATAAATTTACATTTTTCACCTCAAATATTTATTAGATATAGTGCTAGCTTATTTGATCAGTAAGCCTGTATTAATTTATGAAAAACATACACAAACATAATAAATTTGTAAGTTTGAATTGTATCTAATGTTGGTAACTCAGAAGACATTGATGTTTTTATTAAGCCTTGACATTGGAAGTATTACAGGTTTAGTTTTCTAATTCTTGAGATTTTAGAAGTATTTAATTTAAGTGCTTATTTCTCTTTAAGCTAATTCGAAAAGTGGTCTCTTTTTTTTTTTGGTTATTAGAGCATAGTTTTATTTAATGCAATGTTTAACTATAAAAGTTAATACAGTTCTCCAAGTTTAAATTTTGTAAAGTTTGCAGTGAACAGTTCAACAGTTACTAATGATAAGAGAAGCAGCATTTTGAAACTAATTTTACAGGTGGGAAGACAATAGCTTTATTTCTAAATGTCATTAAAAATATATACATCACAAGTGACTTTTGAGCTAAGAAAAGAAGTGCTATAACTTCATTTATGCTTCCCTTCCACAAATAGAGCAGCCACAGAACCTTTAACATCCCCATGTACAAATGCCCAATTCATTTATCGATCTTTAAAAATTCTATAAACACACAAAAAGGGAAGAAAATATGCAGTATGTGCTTTTGGTAACATATGGAATTTGCTTTAAAAAGGCAGAAACACAAATTCAATCCCCCCACTTCCCCCTGCACCAAAAATAAACAAAAACCCTCAATGACTCCCATCTCCAGTCTTACCGGTGGAATTTTCTGACTCATTTTTCCCCTTTGTTTTCTTCTTGTGTCATACCACAGACCAGAGGGTTTGCATTTGCCTAAAGGCAGTTGGGAAGCCCACTATGGGTAGATATGCAGCCAATGCTGCACTTGCGGGGGCTTATTTTTATATACTAATTTTTAAAATTCAATTTTATTGAGATATATTCACATACCATACAGTCATCCATGGTGTACAATCAGCTGTTCACAGTACCATCATATAGTTGTGCATTCATCACCACAATCTACTTTTTGAACGTTTTCCTTGTACCAGAAAAAGTGAAAATAAGAATAAAAAATAAAAGTACAGAAGAACATCCAAAACACCCCCCCACCCTATTTTTCATTTAGTTTTTTTGTCCCCATTTTTCTATTCATCCATCCATACACTGGATAAAGGGAGTGTGATCCACAAGATTTTCACAATCACACTGTCACCCCTTGTAAGCTACATTGTTATACAGTCATCTTCAAGAGTCGAGGCTACTGGGTTGCAGTTTGATAGTTTCAGGTATTTACTTCCAGCTATTCCAATGCATATACTAATTTTTTAAATGAGTATTTGTAACAGAACATTGAACAGTGGACTTTTTTTTTTATTAAATTCAGTTTTATTGAAATACATTCACACACCATACAATCATCCATGGTATACAATCCACTGTCCACAGTATGATAACATAGTTATGCGTTCATCACCACAGTCTATCTCTGAACATTTTCCTTACATCAGAAAGAACCAGAACAAGAATAAAAAATAAAAGTGAAAAAAGAACACCCAAATCATCCCCCCATCCCACCCCATTTGTCCTTTAGTTTTTGTCCCCATTTTTCTACTCATCCATACACTAGATAAAGGGGGTGTGATCCACAAGGTCTTCACAATCACACTGTCACCGCTTGTAATCTACATTATTATATAATCGTCTTCAGGAGTCCAGACTGCTGGGTTGGAGTTTGGTAGTTTCAGGTATTTACTTCTAGCTATTCCAATACATTAAAACCTAAGAGGTGTTATCTATGTAGTGCATAAGAATGTCCACCAGAGTGACCTCTCGACTCCATTTGAAATCTCTCAGCCACTGAAACTATTTTGTCTCATTTTGCATCCCCCTTTTGGTCAAGAAGATACTGAACAGTGGACTTTTAAGATTTGTTTTTCTTAGAAAAGTTGTAGGCTTACAGAAAAATCTTGCACAAAGTTCCCATGTATTACCCTATTATTAACACCTTGCAAAGTGTGGTACACTTGTGACAATTCATGAAAGAACATTTTTATAATTGTACTATTAACTATAGTTGATCATTTGCAATAGGGTCACTGCTTGTTTTGTACACTCCTATGTTGTTGTTTTTAAATTTTTATTCCAGTAACATTTATGTAACCTAAAATTTCTACTTTTACCCACATTCAAATGCATAATTCAGTGCTGTTCTTTTAAGGATTTTGTAAGTTAATTTGGAAATACCATCCAGAGGTAAGAGAATATCATACATGTAACATATGTACCACTAGACAGACACAAATCAAAGACATATAGCTTAACATTTTCAGCCGTGAGTCAAACTGAGTCAGAAACACAGAAAGGCAAAGCGCAGAGATATAAAACTCAATATTTTTTATTAAAGAACTGGCTCTCTGTCCTTCCCCATTTTAATATTTTACCAGAATTATATTATATATACTATATTCCTAGCATATGAGACAAGTTAGGGTTACCTGTTCAAAGGGAGGGCTAAAGCCTCCCCACCGATATTTGTGGAGGAAACTTTTAATTTTTTTGCCTTATTATATAATCGTGTAGCAGATTTGCCCTATTTTTGAGGCCCCTTTTAGCTGTCATATTTATTGTGAAAGAGAGATCCTATAGAGCTATTTGAGGTCATTCCAAGCAGCTACTCAAAATAAATTCTCTGCCATCAGCCCACACCCCCAGCCCTCAGCCCAAATATTGGGGGGCTGGAGTTTTATGTCTCTCACTGGCACCAGCAAGCCACGTCCAGGGCCAGCCCCCACTGCTGCCTGCCGGGGGAGTGGACATGGAGCCAGTAGCCGCTGCTCGGAAACAGCGATTTTCCTGGTATTTACCGTAATTTACCAGCTCCTTACTCCCGCTCCTCCCTGGAGGTTGTACACGGTTCCACCGGCCTTTGGAGTTTTGAAATAGTTAATTCAGGCAGTTCCTGCCTGTTCAATAGTTGTTCTGGTGGAGGAAAGATTCTTCAAGCCTCCTACTCTACCATCTTCCCACCAGCAGGGCTTCATTTTTAATTGGGCCAGATAACGCTAAACTGGGGGCTTAATTGGATTTTGGCATCCAGCATCTTGGTAGGAACTTTCCAAAGAGGATGTTTGCCACATAATTTTAAGCTACATGGTGTAATTTAACTTTTGTGCTGTTCTGAAAAAAACCTGAGTTATTTTTGATTATGTTTATCAGTTGCGATTTGCTTTTTTCCCAGTGGACACTCTACTTGCCATTTTCCTGATGATGTGGGGCTTTTTAAAATCCACATCTTCTTCCTTTTAATTCTTCAGTGACAATGAGCACCTCTGGGAGAAGTCTCTGTCGTCAGGGTGCTTGCCATCTGGTGGGAGAGGCAGACAGATTAAAAGATGCTAAAATAAAACCCAATTAGCTCCACGATGGAGAACGTCACAGTAAACCGGTGGCTTAAATGCCCAAGTTGGAATTAGCTCTTCAAAGAGTGGAAGAAAGCCCATTGGAGGGGAGGGACCAGCCCACAGAAATGACCAAGGAAACTGCAGGGCAGATTTGGGGAACTGGGGATGGTTTGGAAAGGGCTAGAGCTGATATTGAATATTGGGAAGGTGTGGAAGGTGTGCAGGGCAGTCAAGCACATGGAGAAGGGAGAATTGTATCCTGGGGACACCTGGGAATCAGCAGGGGAACTGAAGATTGGTCCTAGGGAAGAAAAATATACATCAGATCATTTTAGTTCTCTGCTCAGAGCACCAGAGGGTTTTCCATCCTCCTCACCTCCACACAGATCAGGACATCAGGTGTCTCTCTCCTCAAGACTGTGCACCTGCTGTCTCTTTTGCCTGTACAAGGGTCACTTTCTGGCTCTTTACCAACCTTCCCAGGGAATCTTCAAAGACCATTATTCCCTCAACACCCCACACACACTTACACACTTACACATCCTTCTCACCTTCTCTGCTCCATTTTCTTGATCTTTATGCCTTTTCTCTTTCTAAAATCCTCTTAGTGCACTCTATATTGCATGCACTGTTCCTTTTTCCTTTTTGGTCTGTCTCCCTCACTAGGGCAGATGAGATGAGCTGGGCTGTATGCACAAATGGATGCATTAGTCTCAGATAGGAGCTCAGATCAGGATTCCTCACCAACAGTGGTTTATATTATCTGCTTTTTCAGACATGACAACGTAGCAATGTGAATGTTTTATAACAAGGATTGATTTTGCTTTCCCTTTAAAAATGTAATACAGCTTTATTGCAAAAATTTGAAAAATACAGAAAAGTAAAAAATATATATTATAATAATTTTAATGCAATTTTATTGATATATATTCACATACCAGAAAATCATCCAAAGTTGTTCACAGTATCATCATATAGTTGTGCATTCATCACCACAATCAATTTTTTGAACATTTTCATTACCCCAAGAAATACAAATAAAAATAAGAATAAAAATAAAAATGAAAGTCAGAAAGAACACCCAAAACATCTCATACTCCTTTTCTGCCCCTATTATTCATTGACTTTTTGTCCCCCTTTTTCCTACTCATCTATCCATACTCCACATAAAGGGAGTGTGGGCCACAGGGTTTTCACAATTACACTGTCATCATGTATAAGCTATATAGTTATACGATCGTCTTAGAGAATCAAGGATACTGGGTTGCAGTTCAATAGTTTCAGGTATTCCTTCTAGATATTTGAATACTCTAAAAACTAAAAGGAATATCTATATAATGCATAAGAATAACCTCCAGAATGACCTCTTGACTCCATTTGAAATCTCTCAAATCTCTCAGACCTCTTGACTCTCCATTTGAAACTATTTTCTTTCATTTCTCTATCCCCTTTTGGTCAAGAAGGCTTTCTCAATCCCATGATTCTGGGCACAGGGTCATCCCCTGGAATCATGTCCCATGTTGTCAGGGAGATTTACACCCCTGGGAGTCAAGTCCCACATAGGGGGGAGGGCAGTGAGATCACTGTTGAGTTGGCTTAGAGAGAGAGGCCACATCTGAGCAACAAAAGAGGTTCTCTGGGGGTGACTCTTAGGCACAATTGTAAGTAGGCTTAGCCTCTCCTTTGCAGTAAAAAGCTTCATAAGGGCAAGCCCCGAGATTGAGGGCTCAGCCTACTAAATTGGTAGTCCTCAATGTTTGTGAGAATATCAGTAATTCCTCAGGTGGGAAAGTTAATATTTCCAATTTTTCCCTAGTCCCTCAAGGGGACTTTGCAAATACTTTTTATTCTCTGCCCAAATTACTCTGGTATGTATCAGGTTTTCATGCTAACCTGTACAAACCAACCAGATCTCACCCCCTATTCAAGGTTCCATGTAATTATGGCATGATATGGCATGCTGCAGAAGATATAGATTTTCCACCAAATAAACATCTCTTCCTTTGCTCTCGCACAGAAGTTAAAGTTTTAAACACTGTCAATATCATCCTTTTCACTTTAGTCTGGTTTGCCTTAGTCCTAACCAAGTCCATTTTGTTCATATCTCTAATTAAAGTCTGATCTTTTTTTCAGCTTCTTTAACATTTGCTGTATGGGGTAATACTGACATTCATTGCTGCCGAACTCTGGCTCTGAGTCTCACGTGTCACACAGATACCTGAAATTCCAGGGACTGACCAGGTTATACACAAACAGCTCATCATCTCAGAATTTAGAGATAACCATTACAACTCATGAATAGATGTGACTGCTATAAGAGCTTACAATCTAGGAACCTTTACCATAAGCCTTCCCCTGATAACCTTTGCTCTCAGATTCAATTCTCAAAGCTTGCACATTATAGTTAGTTCATATTAGTGAGGTGGTATAATATTTGTCTTTTTGATTCTGGCTTATTTTACCAATGTACTGTCCTCAAGTTCCATTCGCCTAGTTGCATACATCACAACTTCATTTCTTCTTGCTGTTGTTCAATATTCCATTGCATGTGTACACCACAGTTCACCATTCCATTTATTGGTCGATGTACCCTTAGATCACCTCCATCCATTGTGAATCATGAATACAGCCACCATAAACACCAGTGTGCAATGTCCATTCACGTCCTTGCTCTCCGTTCTTCCAAGTATATACTCAATGACAGGGTTGCAGGACCATGTAGCAACCCACAGTTAGCTTCCTGTGGAACCACCACACTGCTCTCCAGCTGGGCTGCGCCGTTCTACCTCCCTACCAGCAGGGAATAGGTACATCCCTCTCTCTGCATTTTCTCCAGTACCCCCCTGTTTATTTTTTAAACCATTTATTCACACATCATACAGCCCATTCTAAGTAAACATACAATGATTCCCAGTATAATCACTAATTATGCATTCACCACCACAATCTATATGAGGACAATTCCATTTAACTTTGATATATTTACTTTGTTACAATTATTGTAAGCATCTTACAATGTTACCATTAACTATAGACTCTAGTTTGCATTGATTGTATTTTTCCCCTATACCATACAATTTTTAACACCTTGCAATGTTGATATTCATTTGTTCTCCCTCTTTTAAAAACATTCTTATATTTGTACATTTAATCACCATCTTTGACCACTCTAGTTTTCACTAAGTTTTATAATCCCCGTATTTATCTTTTATCTTTCCTTCTGGTGTCATACATGCCCCTAACCTTCCACTTTCAACCATACTCACACTCATCTTTGTTCAGAGTACTTACAGTATTGTGCTACCATCACAAATAATGTGCTATCCATTTCTGGATCTATACAATCAATCCTGTTTCCCCTTATGTACTCCTTCAGTATCAAATGCCCATTTTCTAACTTCTTTATATCTCCTGACACCTATGTTCTCAACTTTAGGTCTCAAATTTTGCTCATAAGAGCTAATTCATATTAGCAAGTCCATAAAGTATCCATCCTTTTGTTTCTGACTAATTTCTCTCAATATAATGTCAACTGCCTACCATTTTGTCTTTTGGATTTTATATGTCATATTTTATTTTTATTTTCTCTCTCTGTCTTTCTCTTTTTACTCTTACTGATAGTCTTAATTTCTACTCTCTCCTCCAAATCTCTCTCTACTGTCTTTTCCTTTCTGTCTGTAGCGCTCCCTTTAGTATTTCTCAAACTCTGTCATTGTCTATTGTCAGAGAGTATTTTAAATTCTCCCTCATATTTTATGGACAGTTTTGCCGGATATAGGATTTTTGGCTGGTGGGTTTTCTCTTTCAGTGTCTTAAATATATCACACCACTTCCTTCTTGCCTCCATGGTTTCTACTGAGAAATCCACACATAGTCTTATCAAGCTTCCTTTGTATGTGATGGATCGCTTTTCTCTTGCTGCTTTCAGAATTCTCTCTTTGTCTTTGGCATTTGATAATCCAATTATTATGTGTCTTGGAGTAGGTCTATTCTGCTCTATTCTGTTTGGAGTATGCTGTGCTTCTTGGATCTGCACTTTTATGTCTTTCATAAGAGATAGGAAATTTTCAGTGATTATTTCCTCCATTACTGCTTCTGCCCCTTTTCCCTTCTCTTCTCCTTCTGAGACACCCATGACATGTATTGTATATTCATGTGCTTCATGTTCCCCTCCAATTCCCTGAGACTCTGCTCATATTTTTCTATTCTTTTTCCTATCTGTTCTTTTCTGAGTAGGATTTCAGTTGTCTTGTCTCTAGTTCCTGAATCCTTTCTTCTGCCTCTTCAAATCTGCTGTTGTATGTCTCCATTGTATTTTTCATCTCTTCTATTGTGCCTTTAATTCCCATAAGTTCTGTCAATTTTTTAAACTTTCAAGTTTTTCCTTATATTTGCCCAATGTCTTCTTTATATCCTTAATCTCTTTTGCCGTATCTTCCCTCAACTCATTGATTTGATTTTTAAATTGATTTGGCATATTTGCTTGAAGATCTTTAATTTCAAAAGAAATGAGTGGTTTCAACTCTTGTATCTCATTTGAAGTGTAAGTTTGTTCCTTTGACTGGACCATATCCCTGTTTTTTCTAATGTGATTTGTAAATTTTGTTGTCTAGGCATCTGGTTTCCTTGATTATCCCAATCAGATTTTCCCAGACCAGAGAGGCACAGGTCTCAGGAATAGGGTGTAATCAGTGTCAGGTTGCCCTAGGATGAGACCCAGAAACCTGTCAGACTTTCTTTTGAGGCCTACAGAAGCTGTGTTTTCCTGTCCTGCCCAGCAGGTGGCACTTGTCAGGTGTTAAGTGGTGTGTTGCCTTTAATTCTCAGTAGACCCTGTCCCTGCCAGGGACTGACAGTGTCAGAAACCAAGATTAAGCTGTTTCTTTTGCTGTTTTTACCTTCAGGCCTTGGGGTCTGAGTTCTCTGAGGGAGGGAAGCCACTTGAACTGGGCCCCACCTCCCCCTTTTCTTAGGGAAGATAAGCCCTTTAGGGATTTATCTCCTACACTTGATTTCTTCCTTTCACTCTCTGATTATCTTAACTCTACCTTTACCTGGGTCAGCACTGACAGTTGAAAATGACTGAGGCTTTCTGTAATGAGCTATTTAGACTGAGAGAATAAAAAGGAAAAAAGAAAGAAATCCCCTTTTCAGAGCCAGTCCACAGCCCCACAGTTACCAGTCAAGAACCTGAGTTGATGCCCATTGTAGTTTCTTGTGACACAGCCCTTTTCCAGTATTCTGGGCTCAGCTGATTCCAAAAGCCTCTGTTTTTATTTATTTATGTATTTTTTTTCCCTCAACCCCTCCTCCTCTCTGCTGGGAGGAACCTCCAGATTCCTTTCCTGTTTGCTCTAGGTTTATCTGTGTTTGTAGCTTGCATTCAGTAGTCCAAAGTCATTAATTAAAACCACAATTGGAGCTTGATTGAGCTACCTTCCCCTCCTCTTAGTAGACTGCTTCTTTTTCCCACAAGGAAATCCTCCAAGTCAGCCTGCTGTATCGGTGGGGAAGGGGCACCACCCACAGTTTGCGGAGCTTTACTTAGGGTTCTTTGCTGCGATCTCAGCTGTTCCACCCATTCCAGACAGGTGTATGATGTTTGTCCAGTCACAGATGTCCCCAAACAGTTGTTCCAGACTATTTACTAGGCATTCCTGGCTATATACTAGTTGTTCCAGAGGACTAACTAAGTTCCACACCTCCCTATGCTGCCATTTTGCCCTGCCTTCCTATATAATAATACTTTTGGATCTAATATTTCTTTATCCCAAAGATGAATGCTGTTAACATTTCATTGTATATGTAAATTATTCATCTATATACACATTTTATGTATATGACATACAATTAATAAAATGTTTACAAATTTTAGATCATACTGTATGTAAAATTTTGTAGCCTGCTTTAAAAATGTGCTGCTACATTTTCAACAGTTTCCAATGTCATGTATAATTTTCATCTGAATTTTAATGGCTGAGTAGTACAACGGCATTTGTTCAACCCATTTTGTGTTGCTGAGCATTTGGACTTGTTTCTGCTTTTCACTGTTATAAATAAAACTGTAGTAAATGTCCTCAAACATAAACCTTTCTGTAAATCTGATTATTTCCTTGAGATAAATTCCAAGCAATGGAGTTGTGATAGTTTTTAAATTGTATTGTTTCTTTTCCTGAATCTATGCCAGACCCAACTATAACTCGGCCCTAATAACCACATGCTATTTCATTTTCTCAGTACTTTTAGACATGCCTGAGGAATTTAGAGAGTAACTGGTCATTTTCATTAATTAAAATGTTTTCTTTCAATGTAATAACTCAAACTCAGCATTCATTTAATTTACCAAACAATGCAAACACATTAATTTCTGCATTATTTAAGCATCATTTATCAATAAACAAGTTTCCAGTTTAAATGGTTAGGCACATTGATGAAATATTTAGAACTCTTCCCTTTGGAAATATGCATTTATATTGTCATCAGCAATGATCAATAGTCATCTTAATTGCTTAGTTTCCTAACAGAAAACACTGTGCTTACATGACTATTAAGTAACTCAAATCAATCTTAATTATTTATTTTAGACTAATCATATCAGTTGTTAAGACCTTAAGTTGGAAAAAAAGAATGCATCTGGAAGGTGGCTCCCTCTTTCTCCCAAATTTGACATCAAGACTTCACCAAAATTATATAATGTCCATCAACATTTATTGAATATCTGGTTTGCTTTGAGTTCAGTGGTAAATATCAAGAATTCTTAATGCTAACACACATTCTAAATATTTATGAGAAACATATGAAAAATATAAATGAAGAACACCATTCAATAAAAACAGCTATGTATAGAAATGATTTGAAAATGCTGGCATAAACACATTTTATATCAAATCTAAAATTGGATTTGATAGTAACTTGCAAATAAGTATGAAATAGATTGACAGAGATGGGTCTTGGAAGTAGCTGGCATTCCTGAAATATAGAGTCACTTATTTACTTCCAAGGAGAAATCCTTTTTCAAACAAAAGTAACAAATATTGAGCCCAGAATGACAAATCAGCTTCTAAAACTAATTCTGCTCAGAATAAGCGCTATTGATTTTTTAACAAACAACTTTATTGAGATAAAATTTACATACCATACAATTCACCCACTGACAATGTACAATTCAGTGGTTTTTAGGATATTTACAGATATGTGTAACCATCACCATAATCAATTTTAGAACTTACCCTTTAGGTATTGTATTAATTAGGTTTCTGTAGGGAAACGGAATCAACAAGAGATATCTGTAAATATAAGATTTATAAAAGCGTCTCACACAACTGTGGGTATGCACAAGTCCAAATTCCGTAGGGCAGGCAGCAAACTGGCAACTCCAATGAAGATGTTCAATGAACACCTCAGGCAGCAAACTAGCAACTTCGACAATCGTGTTCAATGAACTTCTCAGGAAACGAACTGGCAACTTCAACGAACTCCTCAGGAACCGCGTCACTGGTCAGCCAAAGAAGAAGTGAAGGTCCTCTGTTTGTCTCACTTAAAAGTCTTCAATTGATTGGATTAAATCCAGCTGACTGCATTCTCTCATTGTGGAAGACACGCCCTTTGTTGACGTCATCAGTCACAGCTGCAGCCAATTGACTGATGATTTAACAAACCAGCCTTCTGGTTTATTAAGCAGCCATAAATGTCCTTGCAGTAATAGGCCAGTGCTTGCTTGACCAGACACCTGGGTACCGTCACTTGGCCAAGTTGACACATGAACCTAACCATCACACATATCATTGTCCTATCACCACACTTCCCTCTTAGTCCTAAGCAACTCAGCAACCAGTAATCTACTTTCTGTCCCTATACATTGGTTATTCTGGACATTTCATATTAATAGAGTCATATAATAAGTAGTTTCTAATGATTAGCGTCTTTGTCTTAGCATAATATTTGCAATATTCATTCCATTGTGTGGATTCCCCACATTATATTTAGCCATTGTTCATTTGATGGACATTTGAGTTATTTTCAACTTTTGGCTATTGTGTATAGTGCTGCCATGAACATTTATATAAAACTATTTGCTTGAACACCTGCTTTCAGTGCTTTGGGCTATATAACTAGGACTGGAATTACTGAGTCTTATGGTAATTCTATATTTAACTTTTCTATGAGCCACCTGTTTTCCTCAACAGCTGCACCATTTTACATGCCTACTGTGTATGAGGTTCCAATATCTCCACATGCTTGTCAATCTGTGGAAAATTTGTTGTTTTCCATTGTTTTAAAATTTACTGTAGCCATCCCAGTGGACAAGGAGTAGTATTTCATTGTGGTTCTGATTTCCCTTTCACTAATGACTAGTGATGTTAAGTATCTTTTCATTTTCTGTTGGCCATTTGTCCATCTTTTTTGGTCAACTGTCTATTGAAGTCCTTTGCTCATTTTAAACTGAGTTGCCTTTTTGTTGTGGAGTTGTAAGAGTAAGTAGTAAGATGATAGACCCTTATCAGATATATGGTTTGCAAATATTTTCTCCTGTTCTGTGAATTTTTTTCCACTTTTTTGATGGTGACCTTCGATGCATACAAGTTCCTATTTTTGAAGAGGCCCAATTTTATCTACATTTTTTGCTCATGATTTAAGTATCATATAAAAGGCACATTTGCCAAATCCAAGGTTATGAGGTTTTAGCCCAAAGTTTTCTTCTAAGAGTTTCATAGTTTTTGTGCATACATTTAGGTCTTTGATCTATTTGGAGTTAATTTTTGCAGATGATGTGAGGTGAAAGTCCAACTTAATTCTTTTTGCATTTGGCCATCTAATTGTCCCAGCACAATTTGTTGAAAAGATGAGTCTTTCCCAATTGAAAGGTTTTAGCACCTACGTCAAAAATCAGTTGGTGATAGACAGATGAGTCTGGAATCTCATTTCTATTCTGTTAGTCTATATGTCTAATCTTATGCCAGTACTACACTGTCTTGGTTATTTTTGCTTTGTAGCATGTTTTGGAGTCAAGAAATCTGAGTCCTCCAAATTTGTTCTTTTTCCACATTGTTTTGGCCATTCTTGTTCCCTCACAATTCCATATGAATTTTTGAGTCAGCTTGTGAATTTCCATATGTAAGTCAGCTGGGATTCTGATAGGGATTGTATTGAATCTATAAATCAATTGAGAAGTAATGCTCTCTTAATATTAAGTTTTCCGATTCATAAGCATGGGATTTTTTCCATTGGGTTAGATCTTCTTTAATTTCTTTTAACAATATTTTTTACTTTACATTTTATTTCTAAATATTTGATTACTTTTGATGCTATTGTAAATGGATTTGTTTTCTTAATTTCATTTTCAGATGGGCTATTGTAATTTGCAGGGAATATGAAATTCAAATTGAGATCATAAGTTCTAAGAAGGCAATAGCCATGCTGTTATATTTATGGTATATATTAAAGTCTTACACAATCACCAGTCTGTAGTTGATTCTTGTGAATATTTCTTGTATAGATATTTGCACCACTTTAAATTGACCCCTGGAGCCTAAAAGTCAAACTGTTACAGGATTTCTTCTAAGATGAATATTTTAGGTTAAAAATATCCAGTATGCCTGTTAAATGTGATAAGGACTTTTTTCTTCAACTACTCTCTCAACAAGTAAATGGAAGAAAACTCCATCTTTAATGCAAACAAGAAATGGTGACATCCCTTGACTGCAAACCAAGCTACCCCTTTGCTAACTGTGACATCTACCCAAGAATGGGGAGACACTGGCAGTTACAAATCCTTGTCCTCCAGCAGAATAAAGAGTTTGTAGAGAAAAAATGTCACAGATCTCTATCAAGCCTAGATTGCTTGCTACAAAATCCTATTCTGAATGTCAAAAGTTGACTATAAACTTCTCTCCACCTCACCCCAGCAGAGAGATGACTGGCTTAGGGTACATTCTTAGTTTTAGGAATAAAAATGAGAAAATAATTTGAATATTTTTTGACTGTTACCTCCATTGTTTTTATAGCATGCAGACTTCTATTTCTACAGAGCTGACTCAAGTGAAGCAAGTTAAACAAAGTTGGGGAGGAGTGGTAAACTCAAGGTTACAACTATACTTGCAGAGCAGCTATGGGTAAAACAGCCATGCTAAATTGATACCAACTCCTAGAACCTTTGAATCTATGGAGAAACATGCTCCCCACAGAGCATGTTTTGCTGAGAGGGTGTTTAAAGCATCAAACTGAATCAAAGCTACAGAGCATATCACCACACTTCAATCTGTGTACATTGCCAAGTAATATCTATTCTAAGGTAAGAAAAAATCCGAAAGGAGCCATCAGAAAACAGTTGCCAATAAACTGCAGAGAAAGCAGATAAGGGTGGGAAAGGAAGAGGAACATACAACCATAAAGAAAATGAAGAGCAAACTTCATGTAAGGAGAGCAAGACTTCAGATAATTAATTCTTTATAGTGTGCAATGCGTTTTCAACATGTGATTTCTCTTTCAAAATGAATTGAAAGATAGAAAATGTCTCCAAAAAAGAGATTACAAAAGAAAAGGGGATATATAAATCAAGGAAGAATGGCTCATGAGAAAAATGGAGGAGGAAAACAAGAATTGTATATGGAAGATGCCATTTGAAATACCACAGAATATAATTTAAAAGACTGAAAACCTGTCAGAAACAAATGGACAGGGTTTGAGGAAATCACTCAAAATAAAGTGGAAAGATAAAGATGTTTAAAATCAGGAGAACAATAGCAATGAAAGACAGAGAACAACATGTTCACATAACGGATATTCCTGAAGACAAGAACAGAAGGGAAACAAAAGACATAATAGAAGAGAATTTTCTTAAGATAAAGCAAGACTTGAATCCAGTGGTCAAAAATTGGTTCTGGGAAAAGCTGCCTCACAATGAATTTCTTATTGAGTCATAGCCTAGGGAATTTACTAAATGTGAAAAATAGAGAATCACAGGGGCATTCAGGCAGAAAAAGCAAGTTCCATATAAAATGGGGAAAAAGCAGGTTGGCTTTAGATATCACAGAGATACTTAATGCCAGAATTTTATGACACAATGGCTATAAAATTGAAAAAACTATGCCCTTCAAAATCGTCCTTTAACTATAAAATTATCTGAGAGCAACCATGACCTCTTGTTGAAAAAAGTCTATTTAAGGAAGAAAGTCCTTCAAAAAAATGATGAGAAAAATAATTCTAAAATTAGTCTTGATCCAAAAGAGTGCCTGTATGCACCAGATCCATTCCAATATAGTCTTAAAATAAAATTATGGGGGAAATTTTGGGAACTAGCTGAGTTTAATCATTTCTAAAATGGCAATTTAACTAACAAAATTGCAAGGTGGGGGAGTGGGAGTTGCTGGAAAGGTAATTGTACAAAGTCCATCAACTTTCTTAGCTGAAACATGCTGCTAACAAACACATAATGTCACCAACATTTTAAACATTTTTTTCCCATTAGAGGACTCTATAGAAGAAATACCTTTCTGAATATCAGCAATATTTTCAGCTTCACTCAGATTTTATTTTCTTCTGATAGAGCAAATTTAAATATATATTTTATTTTAAGCATATATGCCATGGCTTCATTTTTAAAAAATGAATTCTATGCATTTAACCTATTTATCTACATTTTCTTGTGTAAACGTGTTCAGAGATGTCAAGAATGATATTGACTGACTAGATGTTGACTATGTTTATTTCAGGTGACTTTTTGGAATCTCCTTTATGCTATTCCATATTACTTGGATTTATTTATATATGTTTTTGGAAAAGAAAAGCAAGTAATTAAGCAAGTCCATCCACAGCTTCTGAGTTTGAGTTACTTATGCCTAAATATCTTGTTAACCAGAAAGAAGAGTGAAATCTAGGCCAACCTGAGCTCCTAACCCACTTATGCAAACTTTCCTGGATCCTCCTTTCTTCTCTTAAAGCAGAAGAGAAGCTCTTTGATCTGTTCCTCTCTTCACACAGCACCAGAGACCCTAAGATTGTATGCTTAGTCCAGAACATGACACTAAAGTTGTACTTTTGCCCCAAATTCTCCCACTTCCTAAGCTCCAAATACCATAAGTTCATCCAAGAGAGACACTTTGGTTTTGAACGACCCCTAAGTGATGGCATCGTTACTTCAGGGGGCAGAATTCATGTGATTCACCTCTGTGGGGTTCACCTACTATTATAAGTCTCTCTGGGGGATCAGTTCAATCAGTTTGACAACATCTATCTATATAAAGTGAAAAGTAAAGCAGGCCATCTTTACTGTCTTTACTTAATGTGGAGAGCTATGGCCTAACTCCCAGAGAAAAAAACAACAAACATCTGGCCAACGGGAGTCGAATTTGACCATCTGAGACCATTCTATTCAAAGGCCTCATTAAATAAATGAAACACCCAAGGTCTGTAAAGTTTGGATTCTTGCTGAGAGCCATTCAATTAACACACCGGAGACATAACCCAGAACTTTCTACCAGCCCACCAGAGTTCAGTGGTTCTCCAAACCCTCTTTGGAGCATGGCACCGAAACGTAATGGAAAGAAAAGATGATTACAAACCAGAAGAAGCCACTTTCCCTTTTCAATCACAAGTTCTGCCTTCATAGACTTGCTATGAAGACTAAATTTGGTTAAATACTTAAAATATCTCATAAATTTCTTGACATAGGTGCTAAAGAATCCTTAAACTCTTTTCTTCTCACTTTTCCTTTCTTTCCACCAGCCCCCCTTGCCCTGTTATAGAAAGAGAATAACGCATTTTTTTGAATACATGGGTAATTTTTTTCATTCACTTGGCCTTATTTTTTATGGACAGAGAAATTGGACCCTTGGCTTATGTATATTCATAAGTATTCAGTTTATCTATGTGGCTGTTCATTAAGGTAAAATGAATGCTGTATAAATTAATTAAATTCAAGCCAAAGCTGTATATTTTCATTTGGTATGGGCATTTTAAGGGGCTGTGATTGATACATCATTAAAACAATTAGGTCTGAGGTTAAATTAGTTATTGAACCACCTCCCAGCCGCTGTTTTCTATTGGGTGAGTGGGAATGGACAGAATGACCAACAGCTCTGCATAAATTACTTGATAAAACCAGGGCTATTGAATACTTTGAGCATCTAGAAACTGCCAGCCATGGAGACAGATTACCGAGCTCTCTGATGAAATGTCCATTTTTTAAAAAAAATTGCAAGTAAGTTAATTTCTACCACAAAGGAATTGCTCTGATGGCTTAAACACATGTAGGGCCCCACTAACTGCATACCCAGGAAATAAAATTATTGTGTTTTGCCCTTTGAAACACTTGGGTCTCTATTATGAAACTATTTAGGATCAACTTGTTAGTTTGTCAAAAACTTGTACAGCTTCCATGACAACGTCTGACACTATCTGCAAATCAATCAATACAATTCTGACTCTTGACTGCGTGGAGATACGCCCGATTCCACAGGTTAAGGCCAATCCTATGCAAGATTTTCCTTCAGGCACCAGTCAAAAGTTCAAGAAGGAGGGGGCTTCCAGGCCTCCTGTACTCTGGCCAATGGGCTACAAATTTGGCAGTTCCTACAACCCCCTTGGGTTGATAACTCAATAGAGCTACTCGTACAACTTACTGAAAGTGCTAAACTTATGATTATAGTTTTATTATAGTAAAAGGATACAAATAAGAAGCAAAAAAAGAGACACATAGGGCAAGGTCTGGGAGGGTCTCAAAGGCAAGCCTCCCTGACTTCTCCATGTGGAGTCAGAACATGAAGCTCCTGGCACAGTGGTGTATCTTCTCAATCACGGAATCTCCTTGGAGCTTCAAATGTCCTGAGTTGATATGGAATCTCATCATGTAGGCATGCTTGATAGAATCAGTGTCCCCCTGGTTGAACTCAATCTGTAGCCCACTCCCCCTCCCCCACCACCACTCCCAGGGGTCAGGGGGTTGGGTTGATCTGATGTGACATGAATCACCTGGTTTGTCTTTCTGGTGGGGCCAGCCCCCACCCTGAGGCTGCACCTGTGGCTGCTCCTCCCTGTTGTCTCGTTAGCATAGGAACTATCAGATGTGGTCCTCGTCCCACCTTCAAGAACAAAAGATACCTCTATCATGGGAAAGTCCAAAGATTCAGAATTTGCTTCCCTGGGAACTGGGGACAAACACAAGCCAAGTTTTTCTTATACCACAAACCTCAGTGAGGCAGGTTCAAACAACACCCTCTTGGTAAAAAACTTTTATTTTCATGAAGTGCTGTGCACCATTCTTAAGAAGCATATCTTGGAGGCGGGGCAAGATGGCAGACTGGTGAGCTGTATGTTTTAGTTACTCCTCCAGGAAAGTAGGTAAAAAGCCAGGAACTGCGTGGACTGGACACCACAGAGCAATCTGTCTTTGGGCATACTTCATACAACACTCATGAAAACGTGGAACTGCTGAGATCAGCGAAATCTGTAAGTTTTTGCGGCCAGGGGACCCGCGCCCCTCCCTGCCAGGCTCAGTCCCGGGGGAGGAGGGGCTGTCAGCTCCAGGAAGGAGAAGGGAGAATTGCAGTGGCTGCTCTTACCGGAAACTCATTCTACTGATTCAAACTCCAACCATAGATAGACTGAGGCCAGACACCAGAGACTCTGAGAGCAGCCAGCCCAGCAGAGAGGAGACAGGCATAGAAAAAAAACAACACGAAAAACTCCAAAATAAAGCAGAGGATTTTTGGAGTTCTGGTGAACACAGAAAGGGGAAGGGCGGAGATCAGGCCTTGAGGCGCATATGCAAATCCCGAAGCAAGGCTGATCTCTCTGCCCTGGGCACCTTTCCTTAATGGCCCTGGTTGCTTTGTCTATTAGCATTTCAATAACCCATTAGATCTCTGAGGAGGGCCGTTTTTTTTTTTTTTTAAATCCTTTTTGCTTTTTCTAAAACAATTACTCTAAGAAGCTCAATACAGAAAGCTTCAAAGAATTGAAATTTGGGCACGTCAAGTCAAGAGCAGAACTAAGAGAGCTCTGAGACAAAAGGCAATAATCCAGTGGCTGAGAAAATTCACTAAACAACACAACTTCCCAAGAAAAGGGGGGTGTCCGCTCACAGCCACCATCCTGGTGGACAGGAAACACTCCTGCCCATCGCCAGCCCCATAGCCCAGAGCTGCCCCAGACAACCCAGTGTGACGGAAGTGCTTCAAATAACAGGCACACACCACAAAACTGGGCGTGGACATTAGCCTTCCCTGCAACCTCAGCTGAATGTCCCAGAGCTGGGAAGGGGGAGCAGTGTGAATTAACAGAGCCCCATTCAGCCATCATTTGAGCAGACTGGGAGCCTCCCAACACAGCCCAGCAGCCCAGAACTGCCCTGGGGGGACGGCACTCACCTGCGACATAGCACAGTCATCCCTCAACAGAGGACCCGGGGTGCACAGCCTGGAAGAGGGGCCCACTTGCAAGTCTCAGGAGCCATACGCCAATACCAAAGACTTGTGGGTCAGTGGCAGAGACAAACTGTGGCAGGACTGAACTGAAGGATTAGACTATTGCAGTAGCTTTAAAACTCTAGGATCATCAGGGAGATTTGATTGTTAGGGCCACCCCCCCTCCCCGACTGCCCAGAAACACGCCCCACATACAGGGCAGGCAACACCAACTACACACGCAAGCTTGGGACACCAAGTGGGCCCCACAAGACTCACTCCCCCACTCACCAAAAAGGCTAAGCAGGGGAGATCTGGCTTGTGGAGAACAGGTGGCTCGTGGACGCCACCTGCTGGTTAGTTAGAGAAAGTGTACTCCACGAAGCTGTAGATCTGATAAATTAGAGATAAGGACTTCAACTGGTCTACAAACCCTAAAAGAACCCTATCAAGGTCAGCAAATGCCACGAGGCCAAAAACAACAGAAAATTATAAAGCATATGAAAAAACCAGACGATATGGATAACCCAAGCCCAAGCACCCAAATCAAAAGACCAGAAGAGACACACCTAGAGCAGCTACTCAAAGAACTAAAGATGAACAATGAGACCCTAGTACGGGATATGAAGGAAATCAAGAAGACCCTAGAAGAGCATAAAGAAGACATTGCAAGACTAAATAAAAAAATGGATGATCTTATGGAAATTAAAGAAACTGTTGACCAAATTAAAAAGATTCTGGACACTCATAGTACAAGACTAGAGGAAGTTGAACAACGAATCAGTGACCTGGAAGATGACAGAATGGAAAATGAAAACATAAAAGAAAGAATGGGGAAAAAAATTGAAAAACTCGAAATGGACCTCAGGGATATGATAGATAATATGAAACGTCCGAATATAAGACTCATTGGTGTCCCAGAAGGGGAAGAAAAGGGTAAAGGTCTAGGAAGAGTATTCAAAGAAATTGTTGGGGAAAACTTCCCAAATCTTCTAAACAACATAAATACACAAATCATAAATGCTCAGCAAACTCCAAATAGAATAAATCCAAAAAAACCCACTCCGAGACATATACTGATCACACTGTCAAACATAGAAGAGAAGGAGCAAGTTCTGAAAGCAGCAAGAGAAAAGCAATTCACCACATACAAAGGAAACAGCATAAGACTAAGTAGTGACTACTCAGCAGCCACCATGGAGGCGAGAAGGCAGTGGCACGATATATTTAAAATTCTGAGTGAGAGGAATTTCCAGCCAAGAATACTTTATCCAGCAAAGCTCTCCTTCAAATTTGAGGGAGAGCTTAAATTTTTCACAGACAAAGAAATGCTGAGAGAATTTGCTAACAAGAGACCTGCCCTACTGGAGATACTAAAGGGAGCCCTACAGACAGAGAAACAAAGACAGGACAGAGAGACTTGGAGAAAGGTTCAGTACTAAAGAGATTCGGTATGGGTACAATAAAGGATATTAATAGAGAGAGGGAAAAATATGGCAAACATAATCCAAAGGATAAGATGGCCGATTCAAGAAATGCCTTCACGGTTTTAACGTTGAATGTAAATGGATTAAACTCCCCAATTAAAAGATATAGATTCGCAGAATGGATCAAAAAAAATGAACCATCAATATGTTGCATACAAGAGACTCATCTTAGACACAGGGACACAAAGAAACTGAAAGTGAAAGGATGGAAAAAAATATTTCATGCAAGCTACAGCCAAAAGAAAGCAGGTGTAGCAATATTAATCTCAGATAAAATAGACTTCAAATGCAGGGATGTTTTGAGAGACAAAGAAGGCCACTACATACTAATAAAAGGGGCAATTCAGCAAGAAGAAATAACAATCGTAAATGTCTATGCACCCAATCAAGGTGCCACAAAATACATGAGAGAAACATTGGCAAAACTAAAGGAAGCAATTGATGTTTCCACAATAATTGTGGGAGACTTCAACACATCACTCTCTCCTATAGATAGATCAACCAGACAGAAGACCAATAAGGAAATTGAAAACCTAAACAATCTGATAAATGAATTAGATTTAACAGACATCTACAGGACATTACATCCCAAATCACCAGGATACACATACTTTTCTAGTGCTCACGGAACTTTCTCCAGAATAGATCATATGCTGGGACATAAAACAAGCCTCAATAAATTTAAAAAGATTGAAATAATTCAAAGCACATTCTCTGACCACAATGGAATACAATTAGAAGTCAATAACCATCAGAGACTTAGAAAATTCACAAATACCTGGAGGTTAAACAACACACTCCTAAACAATCAGTGGGTTAAAGAAGAAATAGCAAGAGAAATTGCTAAATATATAGAGACGAATGAAAATGAGAACACAACATACCAAAACCTATGGGATGCAGCAAAAGCAGTGCTAAGGGGGAAATTTATAGCACTAAACGCATATATTAAAAAGGAAGAAAGAGCCAAAATCAAAGAACTAATGGATCAACTGAAGAAGCTAGAAAATGAACAGCAAACCAATCCTAAACCAAGTACAAGAAAAGAAATAACAAGGATTAAAGCAGAAATAAATGACATAGAGAACAAAAAAACAATAGAAAGGATAAATATCACCAAAAGTTGGTTCTTTGAGAAGATCAACAAGATTGACAAGCCCCTAGCTAGACTGACAAAATCAAAAAGAGAGAAGACCCATATAAACAAAATAATGAATGAAAAAGGTGACATAACTGCAGATCCTGAAGAAATTAAAAAAATTATTAGAGGATATTATGAACAACTGTATGGCAACAAACTGGATAATGTAGAAGAAATGGACAATTTCCTGGAAACATATGAACAACCTAGACTGACCAGAGAAGAAATAGAAGACCTCAACCAACCCATCACAAGCAAAGAGATCCAATCAGTCATCAAAAATCTTCCCACAAATAAATGCCCAGGGCCAGATGGCTTCACAGGGGAATTCTACCAAACTTTCCAGAAAGAACTGACACCAATCTTACTCAAACTCTTTCAAAACATTGAAAAAAATGGAACACTACCTAACTCATTTTATGAAGCTAACATCAATCTAATACCAAAACCAGGCAAAGATGCTACAAAAAAGGAAAACTACCGGCCAATCTCCCTAATGAATATAGATGCAAAAATCCTCAACAAAATACTTGCAAATCGAATCCAAAGACACATTAAAAAATCATACACCATGACCAAGTGGGGTTCATTCCAGGCATGCAAGGATGGTTCAACATAAGAAAAACAATCAATGTATTACAACACATTAAAAACTCGAAAGGGAAAAATCAATTGATCATCTCAATAGATGCTGAAAAAGCATTTGACAAAATCCAACATCCCTTTTTGATAAAAACACTTCAAAAGGTAGGAATTGAAGGAAACTTCCTCAACATGATAAAGAGCATATATGAAAAACCCACAGCCAGCATAGTACTCAATGGTGAGAGACTGAAAGCCTTCCCTCTAAGATCAGGAACAAGACAAGGATGCCCGCTGTCACCACTGTTATTCAACATTGTGCTGGAAGTGCTAGCCAGGGCAATCCGGCAAGACAAAGAAATAAAAGGCATCCAAATTGGAAAAGAAGAAGTAAAACTGTCATTGTTTGCAGATGATATGATCTTATATCTAGAAAACCCTGAGAAATCAACGATACACCTACTAGAGCTAATAAACAAATTTAGCAAAGTAGCGGGATACAAGATTAATGCACATAAGTCAGTAATGTTTCTATATGCTAGAAATGAACAAACTGAAGAGACACTCAAGAAAAAGATACCATTTTCAATAGCAACTAAAAAATCAAGTACCTAGGAATCAACTTAACCAAAGATGTAAAAGACCTATACAAAGAAACTACATAACTCTACTAAAAGAAATAGAAGGGGACCTTAAAAGATGGAAAAATATTCCATGTTCATGGATAGGAAGGCTAAATGTCATTAAGATGTCAATTCTACCCAAACTCATCTACAGATTCAATGCAATCCCAATCAAAATTCCAACAACCTACTTTGCAGACTTGGAAAAGCTAGTTATCAAATTTATTTGGAAAGGGAAGATGCCTCGAATTGCTAAAGACACTTTAAAAAAGAAAAACGAAGTGGGAGGACTTACACTCCCTGACTTTGAAGCTTATTATAAAGCCACAGTTGCCAAAACAGCATGGTACTGGCACAAAGATAGACATATAGATCAATGGAATCGAATTGAGAATTCAGAGATAGACCCTCAGATCTATGGCCGACTGATCTTTGATAAGGCCCCCAAAGTCACCGAACTGAGCCATAATGGTCTTTTCAACAAATGGGGCTGGGAGAGTTGGATATCCATATCCAAAAGAATGAAAGAGGACCCCTACCTCACCCCCTACACAAAAATTAACTCAAAATGGACCAAAGATCTCAATATAAAAGAAAGTACCATAAAACTCCTAGAAGATAATGTAGGAAAACATCTTCAAGACCTTGTATTAGGAGGCCACTTCCTAGACTTTACACCCAAAGCACAAGCAACAAAAGAGAAAATAGATAAATGGGAACTCCTCAAGCTTAGAAGTTTCTGCACCTCAAAGGAATTTCTCAAAAAGGTAAAGAGGCAGCCAACTCAATGGGAAAAAATTTTTGGAAACCATGTATCTGACAAAAGACTGATATCTTGCATATACAAAGAAATCCTACAACTCAATGACAATAGTACAGACAGCCCAATTATAAAATGGGCAAAAGATATGAAAAGACAGTTCTCTGAAGAGGAAATACAAATGGCCAAGAAACACATGAAAAAATGTTCAGCTTCACTAGCTATTAGAGAGATGCAAATTAAGACCACAATGAGATACCATCTAACACCGGTTAGAATGGCTGCCATTAAACAAACAGGAAACTACAAATGCTGGAGGGGATGTGGAGAAATTGGAACTCTTATTCATTGTTGGTGGGACTGTATAATGGTTCAGCCACTCTGGAAGTCAGTCTGGCAGTTCCTTAGAAAACTAGAGATAGAGCTACCATTCGATCCAGCGATTGCACTTCTCGGGATATACCCGGAAGATCGGAAAGCAGTGACACGAACAGATATCTGCACGCCAATGTTCATAGCAGCATTATTCACAATTGCCAAGAGATGGAAACAACCCAAATGTCCATCAACAGATGAGTGGATAAATAAAATGTGGTATATACACACGATGGAATACTACGCGGCAGTAAGAAGGAACGATCTGGTGAAACATATGACAACATGGATGAACCTTGAAGACATAATGCTGAGCGAAATAAGCCAGGCACAAAAAGAGAAATATTATATGCTACCACTAATGTGAACTTTGAAAAATGTAAAACAAATGGTTTATAATGTAGAATGTAGGGGAACTAGCAGTAGAGAGCAATTAAGGAAGGGGGAACAATAATCCAAGAAGAACAGATAAGCTATTTAACGTTCTGGGGATGCCCAGAAATGACTATGGTCTGTTAATTTCTGGTGGATGTAGTAGGAACAAGTTCACTGAAATGTTGCTATAGTATGTAACTTTCTTGGGGTAAAGTAGGAACATGTTGGAAGTTAAGCAGTTATCTTAGGTTAGTTGTCTTTTTCTTACTCCCTTGCTATGGTCTCTTTGAAATGTTCTTTTATTGTATGTTTGTTTTCTTTTTAACTTTTTTTTTCATACAGTTGATTTGAAAAAAGAAGGGAAAGTTAAAAAAAAAAAAAAAGAAAAAAGACAAACAAGGAAAAAAAAAAAAAAAAACAAAACAAAAAAACGATGTAGTGCCCCCTTGAGGAGCCTGTGGAGAATGCAGGGGTATTTGCCTACCCCACCTCCATGGTTGCTAACATGACCACAGACATAGGGGACTGGTGGTTTGATGGGTTGAGCCCTCTACCATAAGTTTTACCCTTGGGAAGACGGTTGCTGCAAAGGAGAGGCTAGGCCTCCCTGTATTTGTGCCTAAGAGTCTCCTCCTGAATGCCTCTTTGTTGCTCAGATGTGGCCCTCTCTCTCTGGCTAAGCCAACTTGAAAGGTGAAATCACTGCCCTCCCCCCTACGTGGGATCAGACACCCAGGGAAGTGAATCTCCCTGGCAACGTGGAATATGACTCCCGGGGAGGAATGTAGACCCGGCATCGTGGGATGGAGAACATCTTCTTGACCAAAAGGGGGATGTGAAAGGAAATGAAATAAGCTTCAGTGGCAGAGAGATTCCAAAACGAGCCGAGAGATCACTCTGGTGGGCACTCTTACGCACACTTTAGACAACCTTTTTTAGGTTCTAAAGAATTGGGGTAGCTGGTGGTGGATACCTGAAACTATTAAACTACAACCCAGAACCCATGAATCTCGAAGACAGTTGTATAAAAATGTAGCTTATGAGGGGTGACAGTGGGATTGGGAATGCCATAAGGACCAAACTCCACTTTGTCTAGTTTATGGATGGATGTGTAGAAAAGTAGGGGAAGCAAACAAACAGACAAAGGTACCTAGTGTTCTTTTTTACTTCAATTGCTCTTTTTCACTGTAATTATTATTCTTGTTATTTTTGTGTGTGTGCTAATGAAGGTGTCAGGGATTGATTTAGGTGATGAATGTACAACTATGTAATGGTACTGTAAACAATCGAAAGTACAATTTGTTTTGTATGACTGCGTGGTATGTGAATATATCTCAATAAAATGATGATTAAAAAAAAAAAAAAAAAAAAAAGAAGCATATCTTGAAATGCAATTCGACTTGGGCAACTATTGTAACGCTGAATAACTGTATTAATAAATGCAGATTTGCCCTGATTTAGGCTACAGTGGGAGAATGGTTCAAATGAAGAGTCCAAACACTTAATGAGAAAACATTCTTCTAAATGGAGAAGTGGGCAGCACTTGCCCCACACTCCTTCTATATCAGAAGTGTCTCCCTAAACATTCAATCTATGATCAGTCTGATCATCTTATTTGGTATATTTATTTAGATAAATGCCTCATGCACATGAATATGCAGGCAGACTATTGAATACAGCTTATTATAAAGCAAACAATTAATTCAACAGATATCTATTGCACACCTCCAGGGTTCCAGGCTTCATTCTAGGTAAATAGGATATGCTGGTAAGCAAACAGATAGGGTCTCTGCTTTTGTGGTTTTATATTTTATTGTGTGTGTGAGTGTGGGGGAATCTAGCAATAAATGAGCAAACAATTAAATGAACAAACAATTAAATGAACAAGGTGATTTTAGACATGTTAAGTGTGGTTACAGGAAACTTGGGTGAGGATAAAGTGAATGTGGGGGACAGTTTAGCTAGTAGCTCAGGGAGGGTTGAACCCAAGACCTGGTTCTAAGTAGAAGACATCACAGAAGGAGCCAAGGGTCCCAGAGAAAAGAGAAGGCACACTCAAAAATAGATAATCAGAGGAGGGTATAATTACCAAGGGACCATTTATAAATGCATGGGCAAGGAGGCAGGTAATGAAATGGAATATTGTATTAGCTGGGATCACCTCTAGAGTAAAAAAGACAAGAGCAGAAAGGGATTAGAAGAGTCCAGAGTGAAAGACTCCTGTGGTGTAGGTGGCCTTTAGATGAGCAGTGGCAATCAGGGAGGGCCATAACATACCTGTGGCACTCACCTAGGGGAATAAATTACCTGGGTTGACTTTGTTCCCTCCCTCTGCTTTCCTGCCAGTGCTCCCCATTGGCATACATCACTGGAGAGATGGAAAGGACAAAAGCCCATGCATGTCAAGCTCCCACAAAAGAAAACAGGGCATGGAAGGGTAAAGAATGGATCTGGAGGGCATGCTCTGCTCCAAGTTAGGGAAGATAGGGAAGGAAGAAGCAAAGGAAGAGCGGAGGCTCTGTCAGGCACCTCCTATGTATCCACTCTCTGAAGAAGCAAAAAGCACAATTGCTCCAATGTGAATACAGCTGGGAAACATCCTTCTGGAAAAGACAGAGTAATGCTGTACTCTACCTCCAACCCCACACCATGTAGTACTTCTTCACCCAAGTAGATGCCAACATGGTGGCTCCTTTAGTGAGTCAGAAGGGATGGGCAGAGTCTGCAGAAGGAATTGCTAGGAGTCAGCAATTCTTGATCTGAGTTCTAGACTTGAGGACTAAGATTCAGTAAGAACAATGGCTCTTCAATAGATGATGGATGATAAATAGCGAGGGAGGGAGGGAGAGAGGGAGGGAAAGAAAGAAATGGTGGTGTGACAGGATGTTAAAAGTGGTGGATCAGGGTATTGGGGGAGGGGGGTTGGGGTATGCTGGAGTTCTATGTATGGGGTTTGTACTATTTTTGCAACTGTTCCTGTAAGATTGAATTTATTTCAAAATAAAATTTATTAAATTAAAAAAAAAAAAGAACAATGGCTCTTATGTTAGTCCATAGAGTTATCTAGAAGTAAATGGAATAGAAGTGTACCAGGAGATATTTGCTTACATACATGCCCATAAAATGTGTTGTATATTTAAGTTTTGCCAACAAAACCACAAGCTGGCTTACATCATGTTCGCTAAACCCCACAAGGCAACTCTCTGCTCCCAAAATGTCACCAGTTGGAGGTGGTCTGCCAAAGAGCAGTAATCCCCAGAAAGAACCATGAGCCTAAGGCATATCTTAGCTGTAGACCTGGGTCTAATGCATAATGAGATATTCCCAAGAGAAGAATGGGGACAAGAGGGTTAACTGATCAAGTAGACCACTTCTTTCTCAAGGCAGGGAGTTCTCCATCTGGTCAAGCAGAATGGAACCTGGGCCACGGATCTGGGAATACCACTTTTATCTTCCCTCCATCTCTCCTTTTCTAAGCAAGACATGTGTGTGTTTACATGTTGGTTTCTTTTTAGCAGCTGTGATCTTGCAGGCCACTCTCCAAAATTGCATCCTGGATATGCCCAGAGTTATTAAAATTATCATGACTTATAGGTTCCTGAATCATGTGAAGCTATGTCTCACAAGACTGAGAAGATGGCACATCTTGCAGAGATCATTGGCATTGAACTGTGGGCAGTCAATGGATTAAATTCTAGGGGAACACATGTTTTGCTATGTATTAAGGGAAACAGGCATGTATATGAACATTGAGTAGCTGAAGAGATGGAATGTAGTGTCACTCATTGCTTTGTCACCCTACAACTTCCCCCTGTTCTGCAGACAACGTACCCCTACCCTCATTGGGAGACTAATCCATTCTCCCTTTGCAACCCATGTAGTTTGGGTATCACTAACCCTCACACCAGACCCCAGCATGGATTGTTACTTGGTTAAACCAGCTAATGGATATATATATAGTCAGCCACTAGGAGATAAATTCTTGTGGAAAAAACATGCAACTCTTTCTTTCTTGACCTTGACAACATGCCATGAGGTTGTGAGGACTTGAAATGTAGAACACATTGCTACCAGGCTGTGGTGGATTGAATTCTGCACCCCAGTTTGGACATGCTCTTGGTCTTCGTCCATATTCTTGTGGATGTGGATCCAGACCCATTGTAAATAGTATCTGTTCAAGATGCTTCTTCACTCAAGATGCTTCTTCATTACTGGGGTCCTTTATAAGCAGAATGAAATTCAGACACAGAGAAAGCAAGCCACAGAAAGAAGCTGAAGTCAATGGAATCCAGAGGAGAAAGAAGATGCCGCCATGTGCATTGCCATGTGACAGAAAAGGTAAGGACCGAGGACCTCCGGCAGCCAGCCCCACGATGCCACAGTCTTCAGGGAGAAGGTGTCTCCTTGCTGACACCCTGATTTGGGGCTTCTCCTAGCTTCAAAACAGTGAGCCAGTACACTCCTGTTGTTTAACCCAACCCATTGTATGCTATATATTGAGACATGGGTCAAAACTACAAAAAGCAGAGCAAGGAGACCAAAAGAAATTGGATTTTGAAAACCTTATTTTGTGTATTTTCAGAAACCAATCCCTCACCAGAATGCTGGGTCATTAAGTGATCTACATTTAGGCCAGTGTGAGGAGAGTTTTCTGCCACCTGAAACAAATATATCCACGATTTCTACGGTGTGTGTTAGGGAAATCACAGACACCTGTTAAGCGGCCCTCGCCCAGCCCTCACCTGCCCTGACTTCCTTCTCTGGGAAAGTCACGAACACATTTTATGTGGTCATCTCCCAGCCTTCCTGTCCTCCCACCTTCTTTTGTGTGCTGTTCCACAGCCGGGAGTGGGGGGAATGCTGAGTTTAACGAAAAGGCCCTACTGGAACTTACACCTGGAAGGAAACTGGGAACAGGCAGCCTCACATGCGTATCAGAACGGGAATTCTCAGCAGCACTTCCCCCTCTGGGTGAGGTGGATAAAAATGACCTTCAAACTGTGTAGCTCAGTCTCTCTTTCCAGCGTGAAGTGGGGTGTGCAGAGCTCCTGTCTACTGACGCCAACCCGGAGCAATTTTTGGCCATCCTGGGAGACTGGCCATGCTGGGACAATGCTTCGTCTTTTGGACTCTGTGCTAAGTAAGTGACAGGGAATTTATTTGCCCTTCTGGACTCTTTATTCTGTGAAAGTCATCAAGGGATTATTTGCTGAAAGTTCCTGTTGAGCCCTGAGCCTGTGTTCCCATAGCATACTGTTGTAGCAACTAGCTCCGCATATGTTTTGCTCAGTGTCTCATCATCTCCTTTCCTAGATTTTACCAACAGCCTTCTAATGGACCCATCACCAGTTCTCCCGAATCCATTCTCCCAACCTTAGCTAAAGGATATCTCTAAATCATAAAAACAATCATGGTACTTCTTTGCTTAAAACCTTTTAATGGTGCTCCCTTACTCTTGATAAAAACACAAATTTCTGAACATGAATGTTTCATCTCAATTCTGTCTTTTAATTGTGACATTACCTTGGGAAGATCCCACAATTTTTCTTTCTTGGTTTCACCATCTCTTAAATAGGGAAAATAATATTTACTATCTTACGGCATTGTTGTGAATTAAAATGTGTATAATGTTTTGAGTGGTGTGGCAAGGGCAGTGATGCTTACTGAATTTGGGGTCTTTTTTCCTTGCCTTCTGTGCAGTTGGCGGTGGTCATGGAACTACTTCTCTCTAGTGAGCTGTAAGAGGGAGTGACACACATTGTGTCCAATCCAAAACACTGAAGAGCCTAGGTGAGTTTCCCACAATCTATCTCCCTTATATTTTTGATGGTTTCCCCATAAGATGTCAACATTGAGTCTCGACTAGGGAGCTGATTATCCTCCGAGGAATTCGTGGGAGTGGGAAATTACACGTTATGTGTTAAGTCTCTGAAATATGAGGGTTTGTTTGTTATTGCAGCTTGCCTGTCCTATCCTGACTAAGCAATCTTTTTTGGCACATGGCATATACTATCTAATTGTTAACAATTATAACCTGTGATTCCTGCCTTCCCTACTGTAGGAATGGGTCTTGGGAAGGCCTGATGCCTGCATCTGCTAATGGATGTTGGTTTGGGCAAATGACTTTATTTTACCCAGTCCTACAGTCAACATCAGGAACGTTTATTTTGTTTAGCACTAGTCACTTTCACCTAATGTTCAGCCCATTATATAGGAAGAATGCAAGACAGATTCCTCACTCAGCAGGAGTGAGTAGTGTCAAAATCTCAGTAGAGACACTCCTACCCACCTTGGAAAAATGCCACGTAGTGATGACTTCAGCCTTGGGTAGACACCATTTGCTGTACCACGGGTACAAGTTTGCACACTCAGGCATGTCTGTTCATCTCTTTCCATCAGTCACATCCCTGCACTGCGGTGACAGTTGTGTCCCTCTTCTGTTTTCCTGATCCTCCACCCCTGGATTCCATGTCTATGGCCGTGGTGAACTTGGCTTACTGGTGTATTACACTATCCTGCTTCTCAGGGTTTGCATATGTGGTTCCCTCAGACAGAGCAAACTCTCTAACGGCTGCTGTCCCTCTCCCCTTCTTGCTTCCTTTCACTCCTATTTGGATTTGCATTTATGGCTTAGATGTCCCTTCCTTGTCTTGGGCTAGTGTGTGAGCTCTTCCTGGGTGCTTTCAAGGAAGGCCCCCTGCATGTATTCCTTTTTTGCACAATTGTACTTAATTATAGCAACTGGATGCCTTTTCTGTGTCTCCTACTGGCCTGTAGAACCCCAGAGGATAAAGACAGTGTCATGAACATCATCCTGGTGCCTGACTTTTGATAAATATTTGATTAATAAATGAAGATACACTATGTACCACCTTTAAAAAGTGCAATGCCTTTTTTTCACTGAGTGAAATTACATCTTATTGTGTCCTAGATCTTTTCATATGTATACTTAGTTGGCTTGAACAAAAAAACGACAAAACGAAGAAATATAAGATAAATTGGAACTTAGCTATTCTTTGTTTCCCCTTAATCACAGCATCTTTAGCAGCTAAAGACCATGAAAAACTCCAAAGAATGAAAAAACAATTAGCAAATTCATTAACTGTTTGTTTATGCTTCTAGTCTTAAGGATAATTAGTTGTCTTAGATGAAGATTTTGGAGTACATTAATGCCTTTTGCAGGGCAACAGCCTGTATTTCACAAGTATTTTTCAAAATATATCAGTGTAGCGAGATTTGTAAATGGGTTAATGCGAAGACATCTTGTGTCAAGCAGACGCTGCTAAGTTTGAGTGTAGGAGTGCAAACAAATGCATTTCATGAATTTGCAAGAGTTTGAATTTCTGCCAGGTTGATCTGAATTATCCAATTTCATCACGCAGCCAGAGCCCTTGCTTAATGATATATGACATTCTTTGTGATGTAGACATTTTCAATTATTTATATGGCCTGATGTTGTTTAAGATACTTGGTGATAATTACTGGTTGATCCAAATTTATATCTGAGGATCCATTGAAGCAAATTATTAATTCATCAAGCAGATATTGGTCTTTGTATGCATTGCGTGCAGACTCTATCATGGGAGTTTTGGAGTAAAAAGCACAATATGACAACATGATTAAGGTTAAAAAACGAACACACAAAAATACAATACAAAGTAAACTATTAGGTGTGCTATTTGATAGCAAAGGCAGAACATTGGATTTTGGAGAAGACAAAGGATACTTCCAGATTGGAAAATCAGGGACATCTTTATAAAAGTAGTGGCTCTTGACTTGGGGTCTATAAAACAGAGGGGATTCAGATACAGCAACATTTGGGATTTGGGGGTTGGGGGTGGGGAGAGAAAGTCTGCTTGGTTCCTAAACTGAAACTATTTCTAAAGGGGCCCCTGAAGAAGAAAGAAAGAGTGGGGTTTCCCTCATTGACAAACTGCTTTAATATCTATATCTCTTTGACCAGGTGATAACACTTTTAACATCCCAGGCTTGGTACCTTGGGAAGCAGTTGTTTTTCTGTGAATTGGCTCTTTTCTTAATATGAATTCACGTTTTGGTTCTCAGTGCTGCAAGATTTACTTTCAAATAAAATCGCTTAGCGATTGCAAGCTGAATGTGATTCAACTGATCCCTGATGTTCTTTCCAGAACCCAAGTCTTGGTCCCAAAGTATGACTTTGATATTTTGAAATACTTAAGAAATAAGCCGTTGGGACCAAAAATGCTTAAAGAGGTTATTCCAGGAACAATCTAGGGCTAGTGACATTGCCGTCTATTCCTGTAAAATCTAGGATGAAAATGCAATTTTCCAGATTTACACTCCCATCATTCACTTCAAAAGCAGACTTTACTGTCAGGATATAGAAGATACATTGTCACTAGCAGCAAAGCCTAGTTAGTCTAGTTTCCACTACAAACAAGTTAGTTAAAAACAGTGGCTCCCTGGATTTTACACAATGACGATGCTTTATGGGAAGAGATGTCTTTACCCTTGGCTTTTAGGAACATTTTTTCAAATGGAAGAGTTAAACACATCCAAATGACAGGTTATAAGACAGAGAATAAGGGTCTCACTTAAAGAGAGCACATTATAGTAATAGCTAATGATGTAATGAGGCACTCTTGTTTCGGCCATCCAAATGGGATAGAACAAGACAGAACTGCTGAATCTTGGGGAACATGGTATATTTATATATCTGATAAACAGTGCTGGATGTCTCACAGGAAAGTAGTTTTATTACGTACTATGAATTAAGTGTGAACAATATGACTGTCTTCATGATTTCATACTCATCGACTTTGGGGCAAAGGACAATAGATAAGATACAAGTTTTCATTAAAGCCAAAGGGTCATCTCTAGCAGAGATTGAGAAAGCACCACATTTTGCAATTAGCATTGACTCTTCATTTTCTTTATAGACCCAGTATGCCTATTTGAGGTGACTGGAGGGGGGTTTCTTTGTAACTTCAGGCTTCCTCGAGTGTGATCACTACAGAATACAGCGTTATAATGATGGTAGCTTTTCTTGTGTGACAGCCCATGCTGAATTTCACATACAAAATGAGCTCTTGTCTCCTTCTCACTTACCCCATCCTGCCTTGGAATAGACAATATTAAAATGGAAGAAAAGTAAATGACTGTTTTAACAGGTTCCGTGACAAAGTGCCAAGGAGAATATGCTTATATAGTAAACCTTGTTTACATGGATGATTATGTATATCAAATGTTGCTAAAATCTGGAGATTTTCTTTTAGTATGCTTCAGGAAAATAATCCAATTTTATTTTACTTTTTGTACTGTATTGTTTTTTTTTGTTTTGTTTTTCATACAAAATAAATTGTACTTTCGATTGTTTACAGTACCATTACATAGTTGTACATTCATCACCTAAATCAATCCCTGACACCTTCATTAGCACACACACAAAAATAACAAGAATAATAATTAGAGTGAAAAAGAGCAATTGAAGTAAAAAAGAACACTGGGTCCCTTTGTCTGTTTGTTTCCTTCCCCTACTTTTCTACACATCCATCCATAAACTAGACAAAGTGGAGTTTGGTCCTTATGGCTTTCCCAATCCCATTGTCACCCCTCATAAGCTACATTTTTATACAACTGTCTTCGAGATTCATGGGTTCTGGGTTGTAGTTTGATAGTTTCAGGTATCCACCACCAGCTACCCCAATTCTTTAGAACCTAAAAAGGGTTGTCTAAAGTGTGCGTAAGAGTGCCCACCAGAGTGATCTCTCGGCTCGTTTTGGAATCTCTCTGCCACTGAAGCTTATTTCATTTCCTTTCACATCCCCCTTTTGGTCAAGAAGATGTTCTCCGTCCCACGATGCCGGGTCAACATTCCTCCCCGGGAGTCATATTCCACGTTGCCAGGGAGATTCACTCCCCTGGGTGTCTGATCCCACGTAGGGGGGAGGGCAGTGATTTCACCTTTCAAGTTGGCTTAGCCAGAGAGAGAGGCCCACATCTGAGCAACAAAGAGGCATTCAGGAGGAGACTCTTAGGCACAAATATAGGGAGGCCTAGCCTCTCCTTTGCAGCAACCATCTTCCCAAGGGTAAAACTTATGGTAGAGGGCTCAACCCATCAAACCACCAGTCCCCTATGTCTGTGGTCATGTTAGCAACCATGGAGGTAGGGTAGGCGAGTACCCCTGCATTCTCCACAGGCTCCTCAAGGGGGCACTACATCTTTTTTTTTTTTCCTTGTTTTTCTTTTCTTTTTTTTTTTTTTTTTAACTTTCCCTTCTTTTTTAAATCAACTGTACGAAAAAAAAAGTTAAAAAGAAAACAAACATACAATAAAAGAACATTTCAAAGAGACCATAACAAGGGAGTAAGAAAAAGACAACTAACCTAAGATAACTGCTTAACTTCCAACATGTTCCTACTTTACCCCAAGAAAGTTACATAATATAGCAACATTTCTGTGAACTTGTTCCTACTATATCCATCAGAAATTAACAGACCATAGTCATTTCTGGGCATCCCCAGAACGTTAAATAGCTTATCTGTTCTTCTTGGATTATTGTTCCCCCTTCCTTAATTGCTCTCTATTGCTAGTTCCCCTACATTCTACATTATAAACCATTTGTTTTACATTTTTCAAAGTTCACATTAGTGGTAGCATATAATATTTCTCTTTTTGTGCCTGGCTTATTTCGCTCAGCATTATGTCTTCAAGGTTCATCCATGTTGTCATATGTTTCACGAGATCGTTCCTTCTTACTGCCGCGTAGTATTCCATCGTGTGTATATACCACATTTTATTTATCCACTCATCTGTTGAAGGACATTTGGGTTGTTTCCATCTCTTGGCAATTGTGAATAATGCTGCTATGAACATTGGCGTGCAGATATCTGTTCGTGTCACTGCTTTCCGATCTTCTGGGTATATACCGAGGAGTGCAATCGCTGGATCGAATGGTAGCTCTATATCTAGTTATCTAAGGAACTGCCAGACTGACTTCCAGAGTGGCTGAACCATTATACAGTCCCACCAACAATGAATAAGAGTTCCAATTTCTCCACATCCCCTCCAGCATTTGTAGTTTCCTGTTTGTTTAATGGCAGCCATTCTAACCGGTGTTAGATGGTATCTCATTGTGGTCTTAATTTGCATCTCTCTAATAGCTAGTGAAGCTGAACATTTTTTCATGTGTTTCTTGGCCATTTGTATTTCCTCTTCAGAGAACTGTCTTTTCATATCTTTTGCCCATTTTATAATTGGGCTGTCTGTACTATTGTCATTGAGTTGTAGGATTTCTTTGTATATGCAAGATATCAGTCTTTTGTCAGATACATGGTTTCCAAAAATTTTTTCCCATTGAGTTGGCTGCCTCTTTACCTTTTTGAGAAATTCCTTTGAGGTGCAGAAACTTCTAAGCTTGAGGAGTTCCCATTTATCTATTTTCTCTTTTGTTGCTTGTGCTTTGAGTGTAAAGTCTAGGAAGTGGCCGCCTAATACAAGGTCTTGAAGATGTTTTCCTACATTATCTTCTAGGAGTTTTATGGTACTTTCTTTTATATTGAGATCTTTGGTCCATTTTGAGTTAATTTTTGTGTAGGGGGTGAGGTAGGGGTCCTCTTTCATTCTTTTGGATATGGATATCCAACTCTCCCAGCCCCATTTGTTGAAAAGACCATTATGGCTCAGTTCAGTGACTTTGGGGGCCTTATCAAAGATCAGTCGGCCATAGATCTGAGGGTCTATCTCTGAATTCTCAATTTGATTCCATTGATCTATATGTCTATCTTTGTGCCAGTACCATGCTGTTTTGGCAACTGTGGCTTTATAATAAGCTTCAAAGTCAGGGAGTGTAAGTCCTCCCACTTCGTTTTTCTTTTTTAGAGTGTCTTTAGCAATTCGAGGCATCTTCCCTTTCCAAATAAATTTGATAACTAGCTTTTCCAAGTCTGCAAAGTAGGTTGTTGGAATTTTGATTGGGATTGCATTGAATCTGTAGATGAGTTTGGGTAGAATTGACATCTTAATGACATTTAGCCTTCCTATCCATGAACATGGAATATTTTTCCATCTTTTAAGGTCCCCTTCTATTTCTTTTAGTAGAGTTATGTAGTTTTCTTTGTATAGGTCTTTTACATCTTTGGTTAAGTTTATTCCTAGGTACTTGATTTTTTTTAGTTGCTATTGAAAATGGTATCTTTTTCTTGAGTGTCTCTTCAGTTTGTTCATTTCTAGCATATAGAAACATTACTGACTTATGTGCATTAATCTTGTATCCCGCTACTTTGCTAAATTTGTTTATTAGCTCTAGTAGGTGTATTGTTGATTTCTCAGGGTTTTCTAGATATAAGATCATATCATCTGCAAACAATGACAGTTTTACTTCTTCTTTTCCAATTTGGATGCCTTTTATTTCTTTGTCTTGCCGGATTGCCCTGGCTAGCACTTCCAGCACAATGTTGAATAACAGTGGTGACAGCGGGCATCCTTGTCTTGTTCCTGATCTTAGAGGGAAGGCTTTCAGTCTCTCACCATTGAGTACTATGCTGGCTGTGGGTTTTTCATATATGCTCTTTATCATGTTGAGGAAGTTTCCTTCAATTCCTACCTTTTGAAGTGTTTTTATCAAAAAGGGATGTTGGATTTTGTCAAATGCTTTTTCAGCATCTATTGAGATGATCAATTGATTTTTCCCTTTCGAGTTTTTAATGTGTTGTAATACATTGATTGTTTTTCTTATGTTGAACCATCCTTGCATGCCTGGAATGAACCCCACTTGGTCATGGTGTATGATTTTTTTAATGTGTCTTTGGATTCGATTTGCAAGTATTTTGTTGAGGATTTTTGCATCTATATTCATTAGGGAGATTGGCCGGTAGTTTTCCTTTTTTGTAGCATCTTTGCCTGGTTTTGGTATTAGATTGATGTTAGCTTCATAAAATGAGTTAGGTAGTGTTCCATTTTTTTCAATGTTTTGAAAGAGTTTGAGTAAGATTGGTGTCAGTTCTTTCTGGAAAGTTTGGTAGAATTCCCCTGTGAAGCCATCTGGCCCTGGGCATTTATTTGTGGGAAGATTTTTGATGACTGATTGGATCTCTTTGCTTGTGATGGGTTGGTTGAGGTCTTCTATTTCTTCTCTGGTCAGTCTAGGTTGTTCATATGTTTCCAGGAAATTGTCCATTTCTTCTACATTATCCAGTTTGTTGCCATACAGTTATTCATAATATCCTCTAATAATTTTTTTAATTTCTTCAGGATCTGTAGTTATGTCACCTTTTTCATTAATTATTATGTTTATATGGGTCTTCTCTCTTTTTGATTTTGTCAGTCTAGCTAGGGGCTTGTCAATCTTGTTGATCTTCTCAAAGAACCAACTTTTGGTGATATTTATCCTCTCTATTGTTTTTTTGTTCTCTATGTCATTTATTTCTGCTTTAATCCTTGTTATTTCTTTTCTTCTACTTGGTTTAGGATTGGTTTGCTGTTCATTTTCTAGCTTCTTCAGTTGATCCATTAGTTCTTTGATTTTGGCTCTTTCTTCCTTTTTAATATATGCGTTTAGTGCTATAAATTTCCCCCTTAGCACTGCTTTTGCTGCATCCCATAGGTTTTGGTATGTTGTGTTCTCATTTTCATTCGTCTCTATATATTTAGCAATTTCTCTTGCTATTTCTTCTTTAACCCACTGATTGTTTAGGAGTGTGTTGTTTAACCTCCAGGTATTTGTGAATTTTCTAAGTCTCTGATGGTTATTGACTTCTAACTGTATTCCATTGTGGTCAGAGAATGTGCTTTGAATAATTTCAATCTTTTTAAATTTATTGAGGCTTGTTTTATGTCCCAGCATATGATCTATTCTGGAGAAAGTTCCATGAGCACTAGAAAAGTATGTGTATCCTGGTGATTTGGGATGTAATGTCCTGTAGATGTCTGTTAAATCTAATTCATTTATCAGATTGTTTAGGTTTTCAATTTCCTTATTGGTCTTCTGTCTGGTTGATCTATCTATAGGAGAGAGTGATGTGTTGAAGTCTCCCACAATTATTGTGGAAACATCAATTGCTTCCTTTAGTTTTGCCAATGTTTCTCTCATGTATTTTGTGGCACCTTGATTGGGTGCATAGACATTTACGATTGTTATTTCTTCTTGCTGAATTGCCCCTTTTATTAGTATGTAGTGGCCTTCTTTGTCTCTCAAAACATCCCTGCATTTGAAGTCTATTTTATCTGAGATTAATATTGCTACACCTGCTTTCTTTTGGCTGTAGCTTGCATGAAATATTTTTTTCCATCCTTTCACTTTCAGTTTCTTTGTGTCCCTGTGTCTAAGATGAGTCTCTTGTATGCAACATATTGATGGTTCATTTTTTTTGATCCATTCTGCGAATCTATATCTTTTAATTGGGGAGTTTAACCCATTTACATTCAACGTTAAAACCGTGAAGGCATTTCTTGAATCGGCCATCTTATCCTTTGGTTTATGTTTGCCATATTTTTCCCTCTCTCTATTAATATCCTTTATTGTACCCTTACCGAATCTCTTTAGTACTGAACCTTTCTCCAAGTCTCTCTGTCCTGTCTTTGTTTCTCTGTCTGTAGGGCTCCCTTTAGTATCTCCAGTAGGGCAGGTCTCTTGTTAGCAAATTCTCTCAGCATTTGTTTGTCTGTGAAAAATTTAAGCTCTCCCTCAAATTTGAAGGAGAGCTTTGCTGGATAAAGTATTCTTGGCTGGAAATTTTTCTCACTCAGAATTTTAAATATATCGTGCCACTGCCTTCTCACCTCCATGGTGGCTGCTGAGTAGTCACTACTTAGTCTTATGCTGTTTCCTTTGTATGTGGTGAATTGCTTTTCTCTTGCTGCTTTCAGAACTTGCTCCTTCTCTTCTGTGTTTGACAGTGTGATCAGTATATGTCTCGGAGTGGGTTTATTTGGATTTATTCTATTTGGAGTTCGCTGAGCATTTATGATTTCTGTATTTATGTTGTTTTGAAGATTTGGGAAGTTTTCCCCAACAATTTCTTTGAATACTCTTCCTAGACCTTTACCCTTTTCTTCCCCTTCTGGGACACCAATGAGTCTTATATTTAGACGTTTCATATTATCTATCATATCCCTGAGGTCCATTTCGATTTTTTCAATTTTTTTCCCCATTCTTTCTTTTATGCTTTCATTTTCCATTCTGTCATCTTCCAGGTCACTGATTCGTTGTTCAACTTCCTCTAGTCTTGTACTATGAGTGTCCAGAATCTTTTTAATTTGGTCAACAGTTTCTTTAATTTCCATAAGATCATCCATTTTTTTATTTAGTCTTGCAATGTCTTCTTTATGCTTTTCTAGAGTCTTCTTGATTTCCTTCATATCCCGTACTATGGTCTCATTGTTCATCTTTAGTTCTTTGAGTAGCTGCTCTAGGTGCTGTGTCTCTTCTGGTCTTTTGATTTGGGTGCTTGGGCTTGGGTTATCCATATCGTCTGGTTTTTTCATATGCTTTATAATTTTCTGTTGTTTTTGGCCTCGTGGCATTTGCTGAACTTGATAGGGTTCTTTTAGGGTTTGTAGACCTATTGAAGTCCTTATCTCTAATTTATCCGATCTACAGCTTCGTGGAGTACACTTTCTCTAACTAACCAGCAGGTGGCGTCCACGCGCCACCTGTTCTCCACAAGCCAGTTCTCCCCTGCTTAGCCTTTTTGGTGAGTGGGGGAGTGAGTCTTGTGGGGCCCAATTGGTGTACCAAGCTTGCGTGTGTAGTTGGTGTTGCCTGCCCTGCATGTGGGGCTTGTTTCTGGGCAGTCGGGGAGGGGCGGTGGCCCTAACAATCAAATCTCCCTGATGATCCTAGAGTTTTAAAGCTGCTGCAATAGTCTAATCCTTCAGTTCAGTCCTGCCACAGTTTGTCTCTGCCACTGACCCACAAGTCCTTGGTATTGGCGTATGGCTCCTGAGACTTGCAAGTGGGCCCCTCTTCCAGGCTGTGCACCCCGGGTCCTCTGTTGAGGGATGACTGTGCTATGTCACAGGTGAGTGCCGTCCCCCCAGGGCAGTTCTGGGCTGCTGGGCTGTGTAGGGAGGCTCCCAGTCTGCTCAAATGATGGCTGAATGGGGCTTTGTTAATTCACACTGCTCCACCTTCCCAGCTCTGGGACAATCAGCTGAGGTTGCAGGGAAGGCTAATGTCTACGCCCAGTTTTGTGGTGTGTGCCTGTTATTTGAAGCACTTCCGTCACACTGGGTTGTCTGGGGCAGCTCTGGGCTATGGGGCTGGCGATGGGCAGGAGTGTTTCCTGTCCACCAGGATGGTGGCTGTGAGCGGACACCCCCCTTTTCTTGGGAAGTTGTGGTGTTTAGTGAATTTTCTCAGCCACTGGATTATTGCCTTTTGTCTCAGAGCTCTCTTAGTTCTGCTCTTGACTTGATGTGCCCAAATTGCAATTCTTTGAAGCTTTCTGTATTGGGCTTCTTAGAGTAATTGTTTTAGAAAAAGAAAAAAGGATTAAAAAAAAAAAAAAAAGAAAAGAAAAAGGGCCCTCCTCAGAGATCTAATAGGTTATTGAAATGCTAATAGACAAAGCAACCAGGGCCATTAAGGAAAGGTCCACAGGGCAGAGAGATCAGCTTTTCTTCGGGATTTGCATATGCGCCTCAAGTCCTGAGCTCCGCCCTTCCCCTTTCTGTGTTCACCAGAACTCCAAAAATCCTCTGCTTTTATTTTGGAGTTTTTCGTGTTATTTTTTTTTTCTATGCCTGTCTCCTCTCTTTTGGGCTGGCAGCTGTCAGATTCTCTGGTGTCTGGTCTCAGTCTATCTATGGTTGGAGTTTGGATCAGTAGAATGAGTTTCCGAGAAGGGCTACCACTGCAGTTCTCCCTTCTCCTTCCCGGAGCTGGCAGCCCCTCCTCCCACGGGACTGAGCCTGGCAGGGAGGGGCGCGGGTCCCCTAGCCGCAAAAACTTACAGATTTCGCTGATCTCAGCAGTTCGACATTTTCATGAGTGTTGTATGAAGTATGCCCAAAGACAGATTGCTCTGTGGTGTCCAGTCCACGCAGTTCCTGGCTTTTTACCTACTTTCCTGGAGGAGTAACTAAAACTTACAGCTCACCAGTCTGCCATCTTGCCCCGCCCTCCCCCATTAGCTTCTTAATCAGTCCCCAAAACGTTTCCCTTTGTGTCCCCCGAACCTTTCATTTCTCCTGGGATCCCCAAACCCTTCTGGTGTCCTACATCCCTGAGACCTATTTCCTTCTCTTGCGTCTCCCCAAACATTCCCCTTTTCCTCTGCCCCCACACCCTTTCCTCTTCCATGTCCCCCAAACCCTTTCCTTCCCTCGTGTCCCCCATCTTTCCCTTTTCCTGTGTTCCCTGGCCTGGTTGATCAGAACCCCAATGTGAGGCAGCACCCCCCATCCAGCCACCCACCTTGGCACCTGGAGACCCCTGCAGGGCTGGACCTCACCACCAGGAGCACCTATCAGTGTGACACTGCACTGAGTTGTCATCCTCCTCCCTCACCTGCCATGTCAAACCGGCCTCCACATCTTGCCAGCTGCACCCTCTCCCCACCTCCCATAGCCTCCTCCTCCTCCCCTCCGTCTCCTCACCACCATCCTTGTTTCCATCTAGAGCCTGCATGCTGCAGCCAGTCATTCGTACAGCATGCCAATGTGCGTGTGCCACATCTGTGACCACGACCCCAAACATCCTGTCCACTCACTGCCATCTAAGGTGCTTTGTGTGGCGTTCCTAACATGAGCTGGGCCCGCTCCTGCCTCCTCTCCAGCCTCATGTCCAAATGCCCTCCTCGCCGCCTCCTGCCCACCTGTTCTCGACTGCTGCACATTTGTGAAGGTAACTGTGCTCTTTTCCAAAGGGTCCCCCATCCCGGGCGGATGTCTTGTCCCCTCTGTCTGCCCTGTGTCCTCTCCTCCAGGCCACCTTCCGTGGCTTCTGCAATTGAGTGGCGCCATATTTAAACCTTGATGATGCCTCTGGGATATCACTGGTTGTGCTCTGTTGCTGCAAACCTACCCCACTCTGATCCCTTTGGGCAGGGGTCAGCAGCTTGCCTTTCTCCTAAAAGGACCAGGTAGTAAACATTCTAAGTTTTCTGTCCCATCCTATCTGCATCACAAATACTTAACTCTGTTGTAGTACAAAGCAGCCTTAGGCAGTGTGTAAATAAGTGGGTGTGGCTGTGTTCTAATAAAACTTTATTTACAAAAACGAGTGGAGGGCTGAATTTGGTCAAGGGGCTATAGTTTGCCGACCTCTGCTTTCTTAGACTACTTAATTTATCTATATGTGTGTGCTGCCTGGCATGTGTCTGGACCCAATAGATAATCAGCAAATGTATCTGAATGATTCCATGCCTATTCATGTTACATTGAGCCAGCTGAGGAACTATTCATTCATCCATCCATTGATTTTATGAAGTCATTTGGTATTTGCTGTGTCCCCCCACAGTCCTTGCAACAGGTGGGAGGCACAGTTGCTTCCTGCAGCTCAGGGTTTGGAGGTGGAGATGGAGAGGGTGGTCTCCTTGGCAGAGCACACAGGTGGAGATTCCTGCACCCTGCAGGTGCTCTAGGGAGACAGTGTAACCCAAGCTCCATTTTCCCAGATTTGGCCAAGCAAAGGGCAGGTGGGAAAGAAATGCAGGCTGAGAGAGGAGTGTGTGCAAAGGCTCAGAGCTGGGAGACAGCCCAGCTCATCCATGGTGGTGGTGATGGGGTTTGAGGTCATTCTAGTCCGGAGAAACTTCCCAAAACATGCCCTGTTGAATTATATGAAAGACACATAATTGACCTGAAATTCTGAAACTGCAGTGCCTTGGAAATGAGTTGTTACGTATGGACACAGTCATTGTGAGTCATGAACCTAAGGTGAATAATCTCACCTTCCAGATTAAAAACAATACCAAATGAGCACGTTTTCAAAAGGAGTCGAGCAGGCGATACAGTAACCCTCGGCCAACTTTATGGCATTGGCTGTCTGTGCAGAATTTCTACGGAAACCCAAATTAGGCTGCAGAGAATGCCAATTAGAACTTTTCCGAAGGAAGCAGCAGTGCTCTGTGTCACTTTGAAAGTGTCTTCATACCCCCACCCTCAAGTCACGACATTGTACAAGCATTTCTGTCTTAGCCGTGTCAATGGCAAGTGCTGTCCTCCAGTTTATTACTGCCATTGAGCTGGAATTGCACATGGGGCTGAAAACAACCCCCCTGTATTTTGATAGCTTGGACATCATTTAAAAGTTTAGCTCAATTGGGTCACTTTCAATTTTTCATGGCAGAAATGAGCCTCTCCTTGACAAGCAATATATCTGCCACTCTGTTAAACTTTCCACAGCAGCATGATTTATTGCCTGCTTCTAGGAAAGGGCGCATTAGGTGCAAGATACAAAAAAAAAAAAAAAAAAAAAAAAAAGAGATCTATCTAAAAAGTTTGCAGAATAGACTTTTATCCCATCCTTTAAAAAGTATTCAAATATTTTGCTTTAAAGTAAGCAAACTTTAATTCAGAGACTTGGAGTCTTATTATTTTAAATAAAGTTTTCTCTGTAGTTCCATGACCAATTTCAGTTATCAGGCACTCATGTTCAAAGAGCAAGTTCACCTGCCATGTTCTTAAGTCAAATGTTAAGTTTTGTTGGCCTGTGATGAAAACAGCTTCAAGAATAGAAAGGAAGATGGTTTCTAACAGACATTCCATCTTGGCCTGGGTGATCATGGAAAGGCCTTCTCTCTGCATCCTGGAGGTAGAGGACATGAATAGGAGCTCTCTGTTCACTGTTTCCTCACCTTGAGGGATATTTTCGCCATTGGGGGCATCCCATGATCTGATACCCACACGTTCACGCTTTCCTTCCCATCCCTTCCCTTCTTTCAGCTCTATTCAAAATCTCATGTTATTAAGGTCTGATTCTTTCTTGAAAGGAATTTGAAAAGAGTGAAACACAATACCTGCCATTCTGGGATAGAAATGATATTTCAGAGAACACTCTGTTTCTGGATAGAACTGTCTCAGCCGTATTTCCTTTCCTCCTGCTCATGGTTAACGGGAGCGGAGGCTTGGGGACATGAGCCAAGCGTGCCTTTTGTTCTTATTTTTAACTTATGATAATGGAATATTTCTGTCCATAGGCAACTGTGTAATAACAAGGGTTGAGGTTGGGGAAGTGCTGAGCCACAAGGCTATAATTACAGTACGGGGTTTTAGTGACACCAAGTAAACCACAAAAAGCTCAAGGGACTCAGAACCTCTCAAACATGCTTACTCAAATTATATAGCCATGTTCAACTTCCAGTTTCTAAATGCCTTTTAATAGAGGATGGCAGGGATGTTGTGTTTTTAGTCAGAGAAAGAAAATCGACACGTGGAACTCTTTCAGAGTAGATCTTTGTCCCTTTTTTTTGGTTACAGAACCCTGTATCAATGGCTTCGATTTCTAAAGGAGCTGTTAAGTTTAACTCAGAACAAAATATTAGGCTTTTTCCTTTGTTTAAACTTTTAGATTTCTTTAATCTTATTTTGCTCACAACCAACTTTATATATGAATTGTTTGCAATCTGCAGAGTTCTCCTTCTTGGCATGGCTAGATGCCCAGTAGTGGAGGAGATATGTTTTCATTTGTCAATAACCCAACTATAGGTTTTTTAAAAAATATTATCCTTATCATTATTTATAAATTAATTCATTCTGATTTGGAAATTCATTAATGTCTGTCTGATTCAAGTTGCCTTATGCTATGTATTATATTTTTGAACCCAATTATCAAGTATTCTTATATTTTCAACAGACCCATCATTTGTGAATAGAGCTTGTGCCTTGACAAGGCTATAGGTAGAAAATTGTGGTTAGGAGAGGCAGTACATGGAGCAATGGAGAGCTGGATGACCAACAGCTCTGTGTCTTACTAGTCATAGACCTGAGATACATCACTTAGAATTTCAGTGCCTCAGTTTCCTCCCCTCTATGCTGGGGATGCTAATATCCCCAATGTGCTGTTAAGAAATTAATTGGGTTACCATATGGCCAGAGCTGGGCTCTCCCATGGGGGTTGGTGGTATCCTTTGTATTAGTTACTTCATTCTGGCTGTAGACCTAGCATCCCTTGCTTGCTAAGGAAGGACAATTCGACATCGGGGCATTTCCGCCTGAGGATGGCGTGGCTGTCCCCCACCTGACCCCACTGCTCTGTCCCACAGGGTCATTGATGGACATGACATGATGCCCCTGCTTCGAGGGAGAAGCCAACACTCGGAGCACGAGTTCCTCTTCCATTACTGCAACTCCTACCTGAATGCCGTGCTCTGGCACCCGCCAAACAGTGCGTCAACTCACCTTCCCGTGTGCCTCATCCTTCCTGCAGCCGTGGGGGGGATCGATGGAACGAGCATGGTCTCTGCTCTGCAGAGCCCAGTGGTGCCGAAACACGCGGGTGTGCTTTGCTTTCTGCTCCCCTTTCCTCCTGCTCTCTTCTCCTTCTGCTTCTGGGGACCTCATGGCTCAGGTACTCAGTGTGGGACTGGGCCACTCACCCCACTTTGCGCCGCCAGGGCTCCTCCTTCTGGGGGTAGCTCCAGGTTTCACAGGGGCCTGGGATGCCTTCCCCCATTGGATCAAAATGCTTTCATGCCACCATACTTCCCCGAGTGTCCTTTGAATCGTGCTCTCCATCAATAATGGCATCTCATTCAGTTTTTCGGTACCAGTTCCATAATTTTATGTCTAACAAGCGTAAGGGAACAAATGGAGCCAACCTGTAATCTAAAGTGTTGTATGTTTTAAGGACTGTTGACCGTATACCTGAAACTTGAATTTGCAGTCTTGTTCTTATGGCTGACTCAGATGCTTGGAATCTGCAGAAATCTGCAGTGCATGCAACCATTGTACATTCTTGTGGCAGATACTGAAGTTGGCCTTTCGGGCCCCTCTTGAGAGATTAAGTACTTCTCTTTGCTCTTGTATGCTTTGGTGTTCAGCTCCTAGAGGCCAGGCTCCCCCAGGCCATCCAGTAACCTCCCAGTTGATGGCCCTTTGTAAACTCACGGTGATCCTTCAACTGCTTTCCCATTGCTCTCCCCACCCTACGAACCCAGCCGATTTCCGATTTACAAAGGACATAACTTAAAGGGCTGCCTACCCATCCTTCTTTAAGGTGGAAAATTATATCTGTTACATTATCCTCAGAAATAACACCAAATTACCCCTTCAACATTTCTTTAGATCTGGGCAGCTTCCTTGCAATGTTTTCTGGAAGACAAAATAAAAAAATACGGGTTATGATTTTAGAAATGGAAAGATTTTATTTACACATCTCATCGACATGTCCACGTTCTTAATCTCCATGGGAGCCCTGTTTCTTTTTTTATGTTGATTTAGAGCGTTCAGGTCTGAACCTTGTAATAAATGAGACCTCTACCACTCCCGATTCTTTTGATATGGATCCTGCAAAAAAAAAAAAAAAGAGAACCATTTCTGTGACATCCTGACCCCTGGGAAACTGCATTTAAATAAAGCCAGTCCCCCTTAGAGAGGCAGGGTGGGACATCCTGGGTCAGGGCTAAGGACCACAGTATGTGTGGGAATCACAAGTAAAGGCACAGGAAGAGACAGAAAATACCAAGTGAGAAAAGCAAGCCCAGTTTCTGATGGGCTTCTGGCACCGGGATAAAATCTGCTTCTCAGAAGGATGCAAATGTTATTTCCACTTGATGCATTCCTTACAGTCTTCTGCCTTAAATTGGCAATAAAAAAAAATCACTTTATCTCAATACTAGAATTGTTCATCTCCCCAAAGGGGAGCAATAAGCCATGGAATTTGTGAACCTTCTATTTGCTTTTCAAATTATAGCTAGAACTCTGCAATGATGGTTACTGACTCGGCTTTCAGGCACGGCTCAGTGTTTATTTAGCCAGCACTTTGTCTATTCACTTCTATAAATTCGTATTGATCGCCTAATATGTGAAATGTGCTGTGTTGGAGGCACTGGCAAAATAGTCTATGGAGGAGTTGCCTACATCTTCGAGTTTTGTGCTGTGGAATGTGAATCTCAGCTGGAGGGCTTTGTCAATTAGGAAAAGCTGGTACTAGTTAACAGAGCCTGCTTGGACCATCTCTGGTTTACTCTGGTTGGAGAGTCTTAGGAATCACTGGAATCCATAAATCTTAGGGGTAAGAAGGCTGCTGCCTGACCGCAAAACACTTGGTAGAAAGTAAAAGAGAAATTTCGCTGCAGTGTTTAGCCATAGGCAGCCCTGTCCTGGAGGTCACTCCTAATTGTTCAGGAATCTTGCCCGCTGGTTCTTCAAGCATTGGTAGCTTGAAATTGGCCAGGATGGAGAATTTGCACCATAGAAATTGGCAAACACTACAAATCAGGGCTTTATTCCTCCTGCAGAGGGCTGGTTTGGCAGCAGTTCACTGCCACCAGGTAATTAGAACTGACTGGAAATGTTTTCTAAGATCCAATGACTATTTGTCCTGATTAGTTGGAGGATTACATTTGACAGTTCCTGACTAAATACTTATATTCAGAAAGCATAGAGCAAGAATTCTGTTTCCACTTTTAAAAAAAAAATCCTTTTAAATGTTTATATGTCATTTCCTCTCTATAACTTATTTGGTTGTCTCAGTGAGTCGCATGATAAAGTTTATCAATGATCTGATACTATTATCCCTGTGGCATTTTAGAAGAACCCATGAAAGCATGATTATACCGTGGAACTCTGAGTTAAATATTGCCATTTGATGTATGTTAAAATTTTGACTTTAAGTTTTGACATGTGAATTGATGCTATTAATATTTAAACAGAAAGGCAACCTGATTTTACAGGTAAAATTTATCTTAGAAGGTAGGTAGATATTTGGCTCTAGGAATACATTGCAGATTTCCCATTAGGTCAGTATAGACCAAAATAAATAATCACATTAATATGAGAATTAATAAATCAGCTTGTGTTACCAAGATTTGTGGCATGGCTATGGGCCAATTCTAGAAAACATTGCAATGTAGAGCACAATTAGTGGTTTAAAGTTTTTCTGTAAACATGTATGGGATTTTGACATCCTCTAGAGAAAAAAAATCACCTTTATTTGATTTTTCTTTTTGTCTTCTGTGGGGAAATAAGCTCTCCAGAAAGCTGCAGTGGTAGAGAGGAGAACAGGATATGGCTAGCATTCTTCCCCTTGGAAAAGAACACGTCTGTCCCCCTGCGGAACCAGCAGTGCCTCACAGATCATGCTCCATTTCAATTCAGGTTCATTGGAAAATTTTATTGTGCTGTGATTAAAAAAAAAAATAAAGCATCATTTTTTTTTTAATTCCATCAAACTTAATAGGCTAATAGAATCATTCTAGAAAACATGTGTTTTTGTCTGACTTTTCTAAAAGGTACCTTCCTTCCAAAATAAGAAGTAATAATAGCTTAACATCAAAACTGCATTGCCGTCATAAGGAAGCAAGAGTTCCTTTTTCACTCTTTAAAATTGTTTTCATTCCATTAAAAAGGCAGTTTCTCTTTTAAAATACACCTAATAAAAGAGAGAAGATTCTATTTACAGCTGCTTTTGCCTCTTGAGTTAACTGATATATGAAAGGCTGTGGTTGGCGTTTGTCTCTGTTGATAATTTTAGTATTTGTTGGATGTCCTCCACTGTTTGGTCAGCAGAAGTAGTATCTAAAGGGGTCAGAAATAAAATATCGAGGGTTGAAGCGGAACAAATGGTTCTAGTATTTCCAAATGCAAGCGCTCAGAGAACTTTCCCATACCCCAGCTTACCTTAAAAAGTACATGCTCTTGCCCTACTGTCACTTTTGTAGCAATTAAGGAAAAGCATGTATAGTTGATTGCCATTGGTTTTAATAATTCTCATTGTGCAGATTCCATAACACCTCCGTGATCCCTGGTGGTCATTTGTGGACATAAACAGAATGGTAAAAAAAAATTGAGTTCCCCAATGTGCACATCCCCAGCTGTGGTTGAACGAGGTAAGGATGTTCTGCCTTCTTGATTTAGCTCTCATATTCTGAAGGCAATGAAACTGCTTGGCAGGATCAAAATGGGGGAGTCTCTAAAAGGCTGGAGAAACAAAGAACTTCCTAGGAACCCTGTGCATATTTAAGGAGGAAGCAAAAGATACAAAGTGTCTTTAAACAGTAGCAAACATAAACAAGCTTAAATGTCAGCAGGATCCATTGAGGAAATATGGTGCCCAGGGGCTGGCAGAAAAGCATGCCAGTTTCCCCCAGGGGCAGCAGTTCAAGGTTCACTAATTCAGAGTCAGTGGGAGCTTTATGGAACATAACTACTGCAGATGACAAGAATAGACTGACTAGTTGAACCATTTCAAAGGGATAGTTTAAGTCCTAGTATTTAGGTGGGAAATTCCCAGAAGAGGAACTGGTGTGCAAAATGGTTGCAGGTGTGGGAGATGAGGGCTTGTTCCTGAAGAGGGAATGGGCAAGTCCGGGGAACTGGGTTTGGGATATGAGGGGGGTGGGAAGGATGTTGAGAAAGGAGCCGTAGGTGGGGGGATCCAGCTAGACGTGGTAAGCACTGGAAAGTCATTGGCTAGGTTTAGGGAAAGGAGTCACGGGCAGCAGATTTGGGAAGGCAGCAATGAGGGATGAAGGAGGTAAAACCGAGGGCAGGATATGAATTTTATATCCCTATTGCTCAGATGCTGTAGTATCAGCCCTAACTGTCCCAGCCATTCATTTCCCCTAATGAAAAAAACCTTGTGAACATATTTTGTTTTTTCCAACGTATTCTATTAGACATAATTATTCATATGACACTTCATATTACTTAGTATGTAAGATTAGACAATTTGCAAAGCAGACATTCACTTTTCTGCTAAAGTCTTCATGTCTGACCTAAGATGACGCTAATAGCATGGATGAAAAAAACAACCAACCATCCGTTACTTTTGTAATTTGCCCCAGTACAAACTTGCTTCCTTATGGAGTCAAGATAAACCAATTGAATTTTCTTTCTGAAATACCAAATAAGTGATTCTGGATGTTCAAACACACTCTTCAGACCTAGCTCAGCACCCAGCTTGTCGTAACCTTCTCACCAGAGTTCAGTGTTTTTTCCGCTTACATATTCATTCCTACAGTTTCATTGATTTTCTACATGATGTTCCACATCTCTTTTCTTTCATTTCAACATGGGGTATAACTGGGTCCTTCTCACATGTTTACTTTTGACTAACCTCTCCTCTGGATTTGCTTTCAGTTGCTCTATCGGACTTGATATTTTTTAAAAGGACATTAACCAAGGGACGTAGTGTTTGACAACTCTTTGTGTCTTCTTTACCTTTTTATCTTTGATACAAAAATGTTTTGTAGGTGGTTATATACTTTTCCCTTTGTTAATCTTTGGTTCTTAACATTTCTCATCTTTTATGTGGGCATTGTATGTCTTTTGAAGCCGTTCCTGATAACAATAAACTGCATTTATTGTGTATTTACCATCTGGCAGACATGCTCCTAAGCACTTTGCATTCCAAATCTCATTTAATCCTCATAATTAAAGAGACTATGACTCGGTAAGAATCAGGCTTGGGTGTATCAGAAAACAAAAAACATAGCAGTAGCTTACGTTACAGAGGTTTGTAGCTCCTTCTCGTCAATGAAGTCTACAGGTGAACGGCCCAAAGCTTGTATGTTGACTCCGAAGTCTCCGGGACACATATCCTCCAAGCCCCCTTCCACCCCCGTAGGAGGCAGTGTCTTTCTCCTCATGGTGACTGATGCCAGTGTCCACCCTCCAAGCAGCAAGGTGCAGAATGGAAGGAAAAGTTGGGAAGGAAAGGGATGTGTGTCAGCCATCTGCCAAGAGAGATTCCAGACCTTCCCAGCAGTTGGTCACCTGCCCACTCCTCGCTGAAGGAAGGCTGGGAAGTGGACTCTCGATGACGATTGTCTGCCTGCACAGGTGTTCTTCCTGTTTACAGATGGGGAGATGGAGATGGAGGTTTCTCGGAGACAGAGGCAGCATTCCAGGGTTGCTGTGCAGCTGGCATGTGAAGCCACTGCTGCACTCTCTGCCCCTCCATGAACTGGAACTTCCGCCCCAGACAGTAAATTCTCTTACTTGTGGTCACCATTGTGAGGCCGCCTCCTCCTCGTCATCTCTCTGGTACCCGTGTCCTCGAGTCCCTGGGTGTAGCCGTCCTTGGGTACACCAGTTCTGAGCCTGCACTGGCTCCTGCCTGGCAGTGCACCCTCTCAGCTGCCCGCTGCCCATCCTGCTCACTTCTCCACAGACATTCTTTTCTGATCACACAGTGTCTCGTGCTCGCCACACTAGTCCCTTATTCTGCCTGTTTTGGGATGCCGAAGCATCCAAATGTATTTCCAAGCTCTGACTTCCTCCATCAGTGATCTGCTGTCACCCTGCTGCCCCTCCCCAGAGCCCCAAGCAGCCTGTTCTTCTTCGTGCTGGAAGTTGGAGAGTCTTAGTGAGTTGAGGCAGGCGGCTCATGGGGGCATTCCGGAGGGCAGAGAGCACAATGCAGGGGGCTCCGTCTGCCCTCTCCAGCCTCCCTCCGCCCTCTCCAGCCTCCCTTCCCCCTCTCCAGCCTCCATCTGCCTCTCCAGGCTCCAGGATGCTGTCTTGGAGCATCTTCCCTCTGTTTCAGTCCCTCCCCCGCTAAGGGCCATCGCCTCATTCATTTGTTAATTCATCAAATGAATGCTCACTCATGGAGCATCTGCTATAGGTGAAGCCCTGGGTGCTGTGCATTTGAGTGCTACCAGGGATAATACCCCAATCTTGCCTCCAGAGAGGGATAATCTGGCAAGAGAAATGGGGTCCCAGGTGGTGATTTACCCTAAGGGCTGCACAGGTTGGGGGGAATGGTGAGGGGAAGAGGGGCGATTTCCAGGCTCCTGTAGGAGGAATTTGTTGCAGGTTCTTGAAGGATGGGTAGGATTTCCATATTCAGAGATGAGGTAGGGAAGGTAAAGTGTCTGCCATGTATCACAGATCCCCTTTGGGCCAGGTTCTAGATTTCTGTGTCCCCCAACAGGAAACATCTGTGCTTGGTCAAGGGCAGTATTTTGCCCTCAGACACACAGGCAGTCAGTGGAATACTAGGGTTGTTCTACCAGCCTGGCTGCAAAGCTGGACCCTTGGCCAAGCCCCAAGAAGCTTCCCCTTCCTTCTGTGGGTTCCAGAGCACGCGGCAGGCAGGACTCGAGCTGGAGTGTGGTAGTCTACTGCTGGGTGACAGAGAGCAGACAGGAGTGAACCTCAGGGCTTTGGGATCCTTTATTTGTGTTGAGTGAGAAGACATGCTCCGCCAAGATGGCTCCGAGTGGGGGCACATTGTAACTTTCTTTGGTTCTAAGGAGAAGAACTGGGGCATTGGGCTGGCTGGAGAGAGGGAAATTCACAGAATGCTTTTTGAGTTTCTGGAGATCATGGGATGGATTTTTTTCAAGCACCAGTTAACATGTGATGTCAGCATTTCTGTAAACTTACTTAGTGGGGCAAGCCTGGGGTCACCAGGTTTGTGTCCCTCACACAGAAAAAGTTGAACAAAATCTGAAATAATTCTTGAAGAACTCCAAGACAGTGGTAAGACTGGAAATGATGCCAACGCTGAAAGCCCAAAATACCCTTTATGGCTTGTATGATCCTGAAAGCATCCAAAATAATGCTTGCCAAGACGAACAGTTGAGCATCATTCATCAAGGGAAGTCTAAATCTGAGTGACAAATTAAGAGCCAATTTAAATTGAGTTTTCCATATTCTTTAAGAACTCTGAGTAAAAAAATTTATATCTTCAGACATGTATTACAGTAGCAAGAGATTAAAGAGGAGATGCAAGCTGTGTTCTTCGCTTAGATTAGCAGTAGTGTTATATTCACAACTAAATACTATGTAGCATTTGCCACACTCCAGGAACTGTTCAGAGAGTGTTACCTGTAAGAAAGTGTCCTTAATCCTAAAAGCAAAGGCAGGTACTGTTATTCTCATTTTACAGAGGAGACTGCTTCACAGAAAAGCTAAAAAACATGCCAGTTTGCAGAGCCTGAACTGAATTTGAATCCAACTGTCAGTGCCTGAATTAAATGTGACTGCCACCCCCTCATAAAAAAGGGATATCGGCATAAAGTCAAACACCCTTTGCAGACTGGGTCTTTGCAGCTGTTGTGCAGATTTAAGCATTTTCTGATTGTATCTGCAGAAGGTGCTTCCGGTGCCTTCCAGGACAGAAGCACAGAGAATGGGTGATATTTTGCACACCAAGATGGTGGGAGGCACCACGTTGGTTGAGCCCATCTGCTCTGCCAGGGCATCCTCTCCCTGGGGAGTCACCCTGGAGAGCCTGCAGTCAGAACTGTGCACTCTCTCTGAGTCTCACACTAGCAGCAAGGCTAAGAAACACAAATGCTCCTAAGTTTGCTCCAAAGGCATCACTGCACCTGGGCAGAAACAGCTTTGAGCCCCTGGTGCTCCTCTCCATCTTATACATTTACAAAATTTTACTGTGGTAACAAATACAGAACATAAAATGTGCCGCTTTAACCATTTTCCAGTGTACAGTTTAGTGGCATTCGTCACATCCACAATGTTGTGCAACTGTCACCACTGTCCATCACCAAAATGTTTTCATTACCCTAAATGGAAACTAGACACCCATTCTGCAGCAACCTCCCCATTCATCTCTCCCCCCCCCTCCCCTGGTAACCTCCAGCTTGCTTTCTCTCTCTATGAATTGCCTATTCTGGACGTTTTGTGTAAGTGGAATCATACAAAATGTGGTCTTTTGTGTCTGACTTCTTTCACTTAACATAATGTTTTCAAGGTCCATCCAGGTTGTGGCACGTATCAGAGATTCATGCCTCTTTTATATTTATGTATTTTTTATATTATTATTCATATTTCTTGGAAGAGCACAGAAATCTTACTTTTCCCTGCATCTTTGTTTGCTCTATATTTCCATTGCTCTTTGATGCGTGATCTCCCCTTTAGAGATGTTAATCCTTTTGCACCAATTATCACCAAATCTTAAAGATTTACTTTGACCATATATATCTCAGGCTGGCTTCTGATTTATTGTATTGAAAATAGAATTTGTGTTATTTCATGTTTTCACCATAAAAAGGTATACCTGTAGGATGTGGTCAGGTTGTCCTGGGGTAACCATTTAGCTCTGAAATCTCAGGAGCTTGAACCAGCAAAGGCTCATTTTCTGCCCTGCTGGGTTTCAGGGTTTCTCAGCCTCAGCACTGCTGACGTTAGGGTCTGGGTGATTCTTTGTGGCGGGGGCTGCCCTGGGCTTTGTAGGATGTTTACTGCTGTGTATGTAATACCTGTTGGTGCGGGGAGGTAGGGGTCTAGGAAGAGGGGGCCCCGCCACCCCGAGTCATTCATGGGCAGACTGATGGAAACCCTATCACCTGGAATGTCACCAGCAGAAGAGATGCTCTCCTGTGCTTGAGAAGAAAGGACATGCCACATTCTGCTTACATGTAGCCGAATCCCGTTACGCAGCCTCACCTAACTTAAAGGAAGCTGGGAACCCTATGGGATGACCTGGATGATTTGGGAGCACCTCTGTCTCCAGGAGAGGCTGTGGTCTTGTTTTTCTGGCATCAAAGTTCCAGGTTGGGGACACCTTCCTTTAGCCCCCATGGGTTAGAAACAGGGGTCTGAAATGTTGCTTGCTGTGGCTACCCATGTGCATCGGTGACTGTCGGTTGTGGGGTGATATTTCCACGTGGAAGAGCTTTCCCAACTTGGCTTTGTTTTTTCTACACAAGGGCCCTAAGACTATTTCAGGGTAGGAGTCTGAAAACTCAGAGGGACCTGAGGGAGAGGGTCCCGGTGCCTGGATTCTGTGAGCTCTGCCCAGTGTCCTTCCTGCCGTCAGCGACAGCATGGGTGAGATTCCCGTCTCATCACCAGAGGGTTGGTCCGTGGGATAAAGGCGAAGCGAAACTCGGAGTGACCTCGACAGCAGGACGTTGGGAGACTGGCAAGGAATGGAGTGTGATCTCACTCAGAAACGTCAACATATGCTAGAGTCTAATTTTTTTTTTTAAGTGTTGGAATGCACCTAAATTTTTTTAAGTTTTGAAATGCACTTAAATTTCAGGTTTGAAGTTCTGGCTACTTTCTTTTCAGAGAAGCGGTGGGGTTGCCAAATGAACTTGGCACTCTCTCGTTTTGCTCTTAGGGACCGTGTGTGCTCGGTCTGACCTTAGAACTCTCCCTTCCAACGGCTGGTTCCTGTAACTGAGAAGTCATGAAAATCCCAAGAGCTCTTCCCTGTGGACCCCAAAAACACTATATCTCTTAATTTTCATGTAAGAGCTGCTTTAGGATTATATGCTGAGTCAGGATCCTGCATGGGGTGAAGCGTTTCTCACTTAATGATTTTATTTTTTTTCAAACAACTAGGAGCTTTCTTCTTTCTTCAATTGAGTCACAATTTTTGGTGTGATTTTGCATAAAAATATGTTTTCACTTGAGGGATATTCAAAAGGTTTTTGCTATTATTATACTGCAGTCACACAGCAATTGTCAAATGTCTTCAACCATTTGGGGCAATTTGTTATCTTAACTTTTGTGAGCAGTTTTTAACCTTGGTAGAATTTTTGTCCTCATCGCTAATTAGAGTATTTTATCAAGAATTGTGTTCCTTAATTTCCCTGCATTTCTAATGTAAAATTTAATCATTCTTTCCCTCAGTCATAGGATCTCAGTTATACATGACTCTAAGGGCACTTTGTGGTAAAAATATTTGTGTCACAGAGCTGAGAAAGATATTTTAATTTTCAGAGGTCTCCCCAACTCTTCTACATCGAAAGGGGTAGAAAGAATAAAGAAAGAAAGTCTCTCCATCATCTACCTCAGTGAATTGTTTATTCTCCCACAGAAGGGAGTAAGGTTGACTCTATCTAGAGAGGGCTCCCAGTTATCGTGTTGGGTATATGCTGAAGTTAAATCAGTAAGAAGTGATTTTCTTGGATCAGTTTCCTAAGGCAAAGGCACATATAAAATATGTGATTTTGGCATATTGATGAAATAAACTGAAGTCAGCCAGGCATAAGAAAGGTGAAGTGAAAAATACAAAATTATAATCAATCAGATGCATCATAAAAGGAGCAGGAAGGTGTTCATAGAAGGAAGGGGCTGTCCTCTCTCCTAAAAAAGCAACCGCAGTTAGGAATTAGGAACCCATGGAAATGTTAGGACTGAATGCATGGTTGGCTGCCATTGGTTCTCGATAGAAACCAGGTAACAAGTGGATTTCTTAGTCCCCTATAAAGAAAGAAAAAATGGTTTCAGAGACTCAACACCTGTGAAAGAACCAAAACAAAAGTCAAACATACAACATCCACATTGAACTGGTAAAATGTACAGCTTTAGCCCTGTGACAATGCATATTCCAGACGCACCTTCTACAAGACAGACAGTGATATAATTACCCTCCTAAAGACTCGTTCCTCAATTATGTATGAATCATTGGTGTGTGGCCCTTTGAAAGTCAGCACTGCTTGGAGGCAATGAGTGAAGTCTTTCAGATGGAAGCTTCTGGAAGCACTGTTTGCCTAGGCATCAGTTTATTCACCCTAGTTTCCCGGCTGTACCCTCTGTGTCATCTTGACCAAGTGTGCAGGATTCCACCCAAAAGGCTTTACAATGTGCATCCCTGATATTGGGTTTACAGCTTCAGAGGTTCCCGTGGAAACTTAAATGGCTGGAGGGATGTCAGGCTCCAGTCAGAGGGGGCCCTGATTTGTGGTCCCAAGAATGAAGAGCTGATGCTCGTCGTCCCCTTCTGGAAAATTCAGCTGGTCATACCAGCTGCCCTGTTGGCACGGTCAGAGCCAGCATTTGCCTGGGAGGCCCCCGTGCCCACAGAAGTGGGTCCTGGCAGGAAGGGGCCAGAACTCAGGCATGTGGGGTTTGGCTTTTGTCAGTTCCCAAGGTGTTGGCTGAATATCGATTGTCCAGCACCTGGCACATACGTTGATTTTTTCCTTACTCCTCTCCTCCCCACCCCCATCAAACAGTGGACTGGAATCTTAAAAGTCATTAATGCATTTTTTAATCCCAGTTTTTTTCCAGTACACGGAGAAATTCAGAATGAAATAAGCAACCAAAATAATTTTGGAATACAGGTAAATATACCAAATAAAAAAATACGTAACGTTGCACCAAGCACCTCCTATTTTATCAAATGATTGGGGTTTCCTCTTTATCTTAGAAATGGCACATTGGAAGATGTCGATTCCTGGATTCCTATTGAATAATAGAATAATGGGATGTTGAAATTAGGATCCATGTCTTGTGAATGCATGTACAAAAAAATGCCATTCTAAGTTTCTCATCCGAACAAATCCATTGTGGTACAAAGAAAACATACAGTGAAGAAGCAGTCGATCATTTTACAATCAGCTTAGAAGGTTCAAATGAGACGATGGAGGGCAGACGCCCCCATAGCACACTAAATAACTTGTCAGAAAAATTCATCCTTGATTGTACTCTTGTCCAGATTACCTAGCCCTACCGCTACCGCTGCCACTCCAGGCAGGGAGGCCAGGGGTTTATTGACCAGCCCTTAAATCATCTCCCCATTCACGTCTGCATAGGCCTGAGTGGAGATAGGAAGCAAGTGGAAAATATAGGCCCTTGAAATGAGTGTTGCAGGAGCCTGCATTCCCTTGGGGTTTTAAGCACACGGAGACTTGACTCGAATACCAAGTTCAAAACGCCCTCCAGATTTGCAGCGTTCCCAGCAAGAGCAAAAGGGGCGTCCCAGCTCTTTCTGTCCCCACCAACCCCAATGACACTGGTAAGTGGCTGCAAACCGCAGGCTCTGTCGGCTTGCTGCCAAAAAGGCTTTGCAAAGAAATCCGTCATGCCTAGGAAGAAAGGAGATGGAGATCAGTCGATGTAGGAATCTCAAGGTTATCCTACTTCTTTATTAAAACTCTGTTGGAGACAGTAACCATGGCCCAAAATTCTCCCTGCAGCCCTGCCTGTCAGCTTGACCTTATCTTTAAAAGGCAAGCGTATTCAGCACGTGTAGAGTGACACAGAAGTTATGTTGCAGCTGTTCTCTCCGTCAACTACGCCCCAGACTGGAGACATCTCATTATAGATTATCTTTAATATCTTCCTCTATAATATATGCGCATAGCTACCTTGATGTCTGCAGCTTCTTCCAAAGAACCACAGAGAGGCTCGCTTTCCCTGAGGCCAGGGGCTGTTTGGTGACAAGGAGGGCGCCAATAGTTATTGATTTAAACTGATTCCATCAGTTTATTTTGCATTTTGATCAATTGATGGATGATAGGGAGGGAGGGAGGGAGGGAAAGAAACAGCGATGTGACAGCATGTTAAAGTTGGTGGATTGGGCTATCAGGGAAGGGAGGTCAGGGTATGATGGAGTTCTGTGTATGGGGTTAGTATTGTTTTTGCAACTGTTCCTATAACTTTGAATTTATTTCAAAATAAAAAAAAAAAAGCAGAAAAAAAAAAAGATCCTGATAGAAAAATCTGCTGTATAACAGGTATTGAAGCTATGTTTGATGAAAAAAAGAGATGCAAGAATGGCTCAAATAATGGATAAATACAGTTGGAGGGTACAGTATTTTTAAAGGAAACTTTATAAATTAAAGCAATATTTTTGCAATAGGAATAGTCATTTATATTTTCTACTTTTTATTTTTTATTTTCATAAGGACACAGCTAAAATTTTATAAGTACAGAGAAATACCATGATTAACCTATAATCAATTATATATACATAATTAGTATATATATAACAAAAAATGTGTATATAATAATATGTACACCTAACAAATTCTAAGGCAGAAGACACCAATCCTCAAAAAAATTCCAAAATAATTAATAAAACTGGAAGATTATTTTTGCCTGTGAGACTCATATTCCTATTCTTTCCAAGTATGATTTCATTATTAATAAGCTTTAACTAGAATTGTATACCAATATTCTTATTTTAGAAAACACAGATAAGAAAAAAGGAAAAAAAATTCATTTATAATACAAAGGCCCAAAATATCTCATTTTGTGCATATCTTTGGCTAACACAAGACTATAGTCTGTGTTACATATACTCAAACTGATCTTTTTTTCCTAATTTAATGATCCACTAAAATACATCTTTGAATGTCAACAAATATCTGTATCTGTGGTACCCATTCTTCCTCATCCTCATAAACTCTGTGGGAGGAAAATGGTATTTCATTCCTCTTTTAAATTTAATTTATCCTGTTATCAGGAGCTCTAAATATTTTTTCCTATATCCACTGGCCACTTGTAGATCTTCTGTGAAAAAGTACTTTGCCCTTCCAAAGAAGATATACAAATGACCAAGCACATGAAAGATGCTCAACATCATTAGCCATTAGGGAAATGCACAACAAAACCACAAAGAGAACTTCTGGGGAAGATGGCAGATAGGGAGCTCCAGGACTCACTCCTCCAAAACAGCTCGTGGACAGGCAGGAGTTGTCTCAAACAACTATACCAGCACTCTGGAAGCCAGGGGAATGCTGTACAGCATCCAGGGAAGAGACTGAGAAACTGTGGTAAACAACTGTGAGTAACTGGCTCCATCGCAGATGCCAGCACTCATTTCTACTCTCTAGTTGAGCTGCCTTGGGTCCAGTCCCTGGCTAGCTGCTGCAGGAGAGGGAAGTGGAAATCCCCTTCTCTCAAGAACAGGGGCAGCCGAGCACGGATCATGGTTTTTGACCTGTGAGTTCAGATTGCTGGGTCCCAGCTCTGAGCTGATGTTTCTGCCTGCCTGAACAGGGACAGCACAGCCGTTTTTTCAACCCCTCTACTAACAGAGGTGGAGGTGGCATAGATTTAAAAACACAGAGCCTCCTTAGGGCTGTGGAGAAGTTTTCTGAAGGGTGTCGTTTGCCGGGCAGGCCAGGAAAGTGCAACTTTGGGGAGACATCAGAAACCTTCAGATGCTTTTGTGACTCTCTCCCCAGGTCTTTTTGGAGCTGGTCTACTCCCCCTTCATGGGTCCCTGACCCTATTTTGGCTGGGCAATACTGACTTGGGAGCAGGCTGACCTTCCTCCCAGGCAAAAGCAGCTAGGGGCAGTAAAAGGAGTATAAAGAAAACTTTAGAAGCAAAACAAAAAGAAATAGAACAGATCAAAATTCCCAGAGAAAGAACAGAGGAAAGGAAGCTTTCTCTTGGGTGTGAAACAATTGCACAAATGATGCAGTCTTAAAAACTGTACCGCAAACTTCTGAGAAGATAACAGAATAGAGAGTTGCAGGCCTTACTCCTCTTCCAAAAATAGCTAGTGGACAGGCAAAAACTGTCCAGAACAATTGTTCTGAGGCTCCAGAAACCAGTGGTGTATTGCACAGCATCCAGGGAAGAGCAGGAAAGAGAGACTGAGAAACTGTGGTGAAAAACTGTGAGTAACGATTAACTTGTTAGGCTGCGGCCCCTTGCACCCATCTCCCACCATCAAGGCAAGCAGCTTCAGATCAACCTGGTCCTTGCCTGGAGGGCTGTTGCAGACTGGGAGGGCCCTTAATGTCCTCTTCCCCAAGAACAGAGGGAAACCTGGCCCAGTATCCAGTTACTGGTTATGTCCTGCTTTTGCCCATCCTGAACAGGCACCGCTGGGCCACTGTTTCAACCCACATCAGAGATGGAGCCACCAGAGGGCTAAGAATACCCTGCCTTCTTAGGGCTGTGGGGAATATGTTGCCAAAGAATGCCAACCACTGGACAGGCCAGGAAAGCACAGACTTAGGGAGCTGGAGAAAAAGGCTTTTTGGAGGCTTTCCTAACCCTCTCCTCAGGGCCCTTTGAACTGGTCTGAGCCCCCAGTGTGGGTCCCTGGCCCTGTTTTGGCTCAGAAATACCGACAAACTAAGGGTCACAGAAGACCCTTAACACAAACTCTATCAACAACAAAAAGAAAAGACAGAGAAATCGACTTTCAGAATAATCTTGTCAAGATAATCAGACAGCCATATATCAGCAAAGTTTAGAAGCCATATGAAGAAACAGAAAGATATGGACCAAAGGAACAAATTAGAAAGTCGGAGGAGCTACAGAATTTGGAACAACTAACCAAAGATGTTCACACAAATCTAAACCAATTCAAGGAGGAGAAGGAAAATAAGGCAAAAGAGATAATGAGTATTAAGAAGACACTGGGTGGAGTGATGTCATCAACATGGCAACATAAACAGCTATTGAAAACTCCTCTCCAGAAAAAGGACAATTCTGAATTGTTTGAAACTATAGAGGAGGATATAGACTGGAGAAGGACCCGGCAGATGGCTTCTGTGTGAGACCAAAGGAAGAGATGTTTATTTGGTGCAAAATCTGTATTTTCTGTAGCATGCTATATAATTTAACTTGTATGGTCAGTTTACTGAAATTCTATAATTACATGAAACTTTGACTAGGGAGCGAGATCTTGTTGGTTTGTACAGGTTAGCATGAAGCCCTGATACAACCCAGAGTAATTTGGGCAGAGAATAAAAAGTATTTGCAAAGCCCCCCTTGAGGGACTGGGGGAAAATGTGGAAATATTAAACTTCCCCAGCTGGAGAATTCTTGATATTCTTGCAAGCATTGGGGACCACCAGCTTAGTAGGCTAAGACCTACTAAGTGATTGAGAAAGTCTTTTGGACCAAAAGAGAAATGAAATAAAATATAATTTTAGTGGCTTGGACATTTCAAACAGATTGAGAGGTCATTCTGGAAGTAACTCTTATGCATTATGTCCAGTATCCTTGATTCTTGAAGGCAAGCGTAAAACTTTATAGGTTTTATGGTGTGACCATGTGATTGTAAAAACCTTATGGCTCACACTCCCTCTCCCAGTGTATGGACAAATGAGTAGAAAAATGGGGACAAAAAGTAACTGAATAATACAGGGGAGGAGGGTTATGGGATGTTTTGGGTGTTCTTTTTACTTTTATTTTTATTCTTAATTTTATTTTTCGGAGTAACAAAAATGTTCAAAAATTGACTCTGGTGTTCAATGCACAACCATATGATGCTACTGTGAACAACTGTTTCACACTTTGGATGATTATATGGTGTGTGAATATATTTCAATGAAAATTAATTAATTTTAAAAAAGCAGATTGGAGCTGACAGAGGAAAGAATCAGTGAAGTTGAAGACAAAATACTTGAAATGAGTCAAGCTGAGGAGCAGGGAAAAAAAGAAAATATCAAAAGGGTAAAAGCACATGATCATATTGATTGATGCAGAAAAGGCATTTGACAAAATCCAGCAAGCATCCTTTCTTGAAAAAAACACTCCAAAGGTGGGACTAGAAGGAAACTTCCTCAGTATGATAAAGGGGATATGTGAAAAACCCACAGTTAACACTGCACTCAACAGTGAGAGACCGAAAGCTTTCCCTCCAAGATATGGAAGAAGACAAGGATGCTCACTCTCACCACTGTTACTCAACATTGTGCTTAAAGTTCTAGCCAGAGTAATTAGACAAGAAGTAGAAGAAATAAAAGGCATCCAAATTGGAAAGGAAGAAGTAAAAGTTTCACTATTTGCAGATAACATAATCCTATATTTAGGAAGTCCTAAAAAATCCAAACAAAGCTACTAGAGCTAATAAACAAGCAATCTAGCAGGATACAAGATCAGCACACAAAAATCAGTAGTGTTTCTATACACTAGTAATGAGAGGATACAAGATCAGCACACAAAAATCAGTAGTGTTTCTATACACTAGTAATGAGCAGTCTGAGGAGGAAATCCATTTACAAAAAAAAAAAAAAAAAAAAAAAAAAAAAAAAAAAAAAAAACATTCTATTTACAACCGTAACTAAAAGAATCAAATATCTAGGAATAAATTCAACCATAGATGTAAAGGACCTGAATTCAAAAAATTACAAAGCATTGCTAAAAGAAATCAAAAACCTAAATAAATGGAAGGACTTTTCATGTTCATGGATTGGAAAACTAAGTATCATTAAGATGTCAATTCTACACAAATTGATTTACAGAGTCAGCACAATCCCAATCAAACCCCCAAAAGCATACTTTGAAGAAATGGATAGGTCAATTATCAAATTTATTTGGAAGGGTAAGGGGCCCTGAGTAGCCAAAAACATCTTGAAAAAGAAAAACGAAGTTGGAGGAATCACATTTCATGACTTTAAAGCATATTACAAAGTTACAGTGGTCAAAACAGCATGCTACTGGATAAAGACAGACATATTAATATCAATGGAACCAAACTGAGAGTTCAGAATTGGACCCACACATTTATGGCCAATTGATTTTTGACAAGACTGCCAAGTCTACTCAACTGGGACAGAACAGTCTCTTTAACAAATGGGCCAACAAAAAGAAGAACCCTATCTCAAACCTTATTCAAAAATTAACTCAAAATGGGTCAAAGTCCTAAATATGAGTCGGGATCATAAAACTCCTATAAGAAAATGTAGGAAAGCATCTTTAAGATTTTGTGGTAGGCAGTAATTTCTTAGACTTTATACCCAAAGCACAAGCAAATGAAAGAAAAAATGAGATAAATGGGACCTGTGCCAGTTTGAATATATTGTGTCCCCCAAGCACCATTATCTTTGATGTAATCTTGTGTGGGCAGATGTTATCAGTGTTGATTAGATTGTAATTCTTTGAGTGTTTCTTTGGAATGCACCCCACCCAGCTGTGGGTGATGACTCTGATTGGATAATTTCCATGGCGGTGTTGCTCCGCCCATTCGGGGTGGGTCTAAGTTGATCAGTGGAGCCATATAAATGAGCTGACGTAACAGAAGGAACTCAGTGCAGCTGTGAGTGATGTTTGCAAGAGGAGCTACAGCTAAGAGGGACACTTTGAAGAAAGCACAGGAGCTGCAGATGACAGACAGTTTGAAGATGGCCGTTGAAAGCAGACTCTTGCTCCAGAGAAGCTGAGAGAGGACAACTATCCCAAGTGCAACTAAGAGTGACATTTTTGAGGAACTGCAGCCTAGAGAGGAACATCCTGGGAGGAAGCCATTTTGAAACCAGAACTTCGGAGCAGACACCAGCCACATGCCTTCCCAGCTAACAGAGTTTTCCAGACACCATTGGCCATCCTCCAGTGAAGGTACCTGATTGCTGATGTGTTACCTTGGACATTTTATGGCCTTAAGACTGTAACTGTTTAACCAAATAAATCCCCTTTTATAAAAGCCAATCCATCTCTGGTGTTTTGCATTCCCGCAGCATTAGCAAACTAGAACAAGACCACATCAAAACTGAAGACTTTTGTGCTTCAAAAGACTGTGACAAAAATGTGAAAAGGCAGCCTACCCAGTGGGAGAAAATATTTGGAAACCACGTATCTGATAAGGGTTTAATATCCAGAATATATGAAGATATCCTACAACTCAACAATAAAAAGACAACTCAATTTAAAAATGGGCAACAGACTTGAATAGACATTATTTCAAAGAGGAAATGGCTAAAAAGCACACAAAAATGCTAAACATCACTGGCTATGAGGAAAATGCAAATCAAAACCACAATGAGATATTTCACATCTACTAGAATGACCACTATTAAACAAACAGAAAACTACAAATGCTGGAGAGGATGTGGAGAAATAGGAAAACTTACTCACTGCTGGTTGGAATGTAAAATGGTAAACCCACTGTGAAGTCACTTTAGTGGTTCCTCAGGAAGCTAAGTATAGACCACCATATGATCCCGCAATCCCACTACTAGATATATACTCAGAAGAATTGAAAGCAGGAACACGAACAGACATTTGCATACCGATGTTCATAGTGCATTATTCACAACTGCCAAAAGATGGAAACAATCGAAGTGTCCATCAACTGATGCATGGATAAACAAAATGTGGTATATATCTACGATGAAATATTATTCAGCAGTAAGAAGGAATGAAATCCTGATGCATGTGATAACATGGATGAACCCTGAGGATATTATGTTGAGTGAAATAAGCCAGACACAAAAGGATAACTACTGTATGATCTCACTAATATGACCTAAATATAATGAGCAAACTCATGTGTTACTATCTAGAATATAGGTTATCAGAAGATAGGGTAGAAAATGGGGAGCTGATGCTTAATTTGTGCAAAATTTTTAATAAGGTTGATCGAAAATGTTTGGAAATGGATAGAGGTGATGGTAGCACATTATTGTGAGTATAATTAACAGTACTGAATCGTGTGTGACTGTGGTTGAAAGGAGATGTTTAGGGTCATGTATATTCACGAGAAGGAAAGCTAGAGGATAAAGCATGGAACTGTATAACCTAGTGAAATCTGTTGTGGATGATGAAGGTGGTTAATAGTACAAATATAAGATGTTCTTCCATGAAGTAGAACAAATATACGTTACTATTACAAGGTGTTGATAATAGGATGGTATATGGGAAAAACACCTAATGCAAGCTTTGGACAACAGTTAACGGTAATATTTTAATATCTTCCATCAATTGCAACAAAAGTAACACACATGCTAAGTGTCAATAATAGGTATAAAGGATATGGGGTTTTGCTTTTTGGAGAAATGAAAATGTTCTAATATTGATTAGTAATTAAAGCACCATGACTCTGCAATTATACTGAGCGCCACTGATTGTACAGGTTGGATGGATTATATGGTATGTGAATAAAACTGCTTAAAAAATTGTACCACATCTTTAGGGCAAGAATCAGATGTTTCCTTCTAAGCCCCCCCCCCCAAAGTACATATATACACAGGTATAGATGTTAGTGAATACTTGTGCATAAAATAGATATTGGATTGTATTGGAAGAATTTTTAGCCCAGAAGTTGATATACTCTGGGAATTATTTCTCCCATCATGCACTTTTCTGAAACGTATTACATTAAACGTGTACATCATTGTATAGACAATTTCATTTCTTTCTATTGACACTTGGTTAAATCACTTTAAAATTGGTACTCTCTAAGGAATTTGTGAGTGCAAAAGGATTTGTACTGGTTCTTGTTGCTCCTGAAGACCCGTTGGGCACCAAACCCCAGGTAAAGTTTCCAAGTCCTAGGCACTTAGGCTCTTCAGATGGAAGGAGCCGAGCCTCTCGGTTTGATGGCCTCTTGAGGGCAGCCCCTGGGAAGATAAACTATCGAGGGACAGACTCTTGAGGGCCAGCCCCTCGGAAGATAACCTTTTGGAGGACGCCCCTCGAGTGACAGCCTCACACGAGATGGCTTCTAGGGAGGCAGCTCCACACGTTACTACCTCTCAGGGGACCGGCCATCGGGGGACAGAGGGCTCCAGGCTGCACCCCGGCTCCCCCCAGACCTCTCCCGCCGGCCCATCCTCGCCCCGCCGCAGGGCCCCCATCACCTGTTCATTTTGTCCTTGTCATTCACGCCATTTTTTCCGAGCAACAGTATCTGCTGCACTTTGGCCACTTTGCCGCGACTGGTGGCCCTGTGGATCTTGCCAAGGTCCTGGTCCCAGAGGAGGTACCCCGACCCGCCGTCCCCGCAGGGGCTGCCGGAGCTCAGCGACAGATCGCTCTTCCTCCTCCTGAAGCTGAAAATCCTCTTCATCGCTGAGGCACCAGCTCCGGAGACACCTCAGCTGTCCCTCGGCTCTTCGCCATCCCCCGACCCCAGAACCAGTGCTAGAGGGGACCCCACCCAATCTCTGTCACACATCCACACAAGAATCAACGCCCTGGAACCTCTTGGCCGAGAATAACAGTAGCCAAATGGTTGGCTAAACGGAAGTGCCTGTGCGCGCCTCAGGAGCTGGGGTCAGTGCACATGTGCACGCGTCCGGCTCTCGTGGATGCCCGGTGCGCGTGCGCAAATGTCGGGCGCCTCCAATCTCAGCGACTTTCCGCATGCTGGGGCAGCACTTCTGACATTGGTGAAGGGAAGAAGGAGCAAGGAGAAGCAAAAGAGCTGCCCGTTGGAACCCGGGCCAGGGCCGGTCCTCTGTAGCCAAGCAAGTGGGAAGGACCCACGGGGCACAGAGGAGCGGAGGCTGGGAGGTAGGTGCAGCGAGAGGGCTGGACATCTCTGCCATCCAGTGGGCTGCAGGCACACCTTCTTCAACACGGTCTGAAGCCCCGTCCCGAGTTTGCCCTTCTTTGGGTCCCATCGTTCAGCCCTGGGCTCCACTTTAGAGTTATCTTTCCAACTTTACAGCGACCCTCCTATCATAGCTTAATAATTCGTTATCTGAAACTTCCACTGTCTGAATGGCTGGGTGGTGTCTGTCTTCTGCCTGGACCCTGACTGACACAGAAGCAGCTGAGTTGAACTGTTCAGATCTGTCTTCAGGAGAACCTGAAGGTGAACTGTAGCTTCCAGCTGCTGCATTTCTGTCTCCAGCAGGGTGCTCACATCGAGCCTTGCTTCTGCCAGGCTGCTGTCAGCAAGTGACAGCACAGCAGGGATACTAACGCCAAGCCATGTCTATCCAACTTAGGGCTCCTCTAACAGGCAACCTCTAGTTGGAGACTCACCCTCAGACCCCAGGGGCCAGCGCTCGGGCTCTCCTACCGGAGCGTGTGATAAGATCCACACTGCGTCTTTTCCCACCACTGAGACCACTAACACCCCAGGATCAACCGGATCCCCTGGCCAAAGCAGCAGGGCTTCTGGAAGCACAGCTGGACCTACTTCAGAGCCCCATCTGCTCGGGACCCACTCAAGTCTGGCATCCCTGAGTGTCACCTGGTGTATGGACCAAAGGGGGTCTCTCAGCCTCAGCAGTATTGGTATATTGGGTCAGATCATTCTTTGTGGGGGACTGTCCTGTGCATGGCAGGATATTTAGCAGCATTCCTGGGCTCTACCTACTAGATATCAGTAGCATCCTCAGTTGTGATCACCAAAAATGTCTCCGGACATCAACAAATGTCCCCTGGGGAGCAAAATGGCTCCAGTTGGGAATCACTGGTATAAAATATGTTGCCTCCAGAACACAAAAAGCCCTACCTGGTGCTGTGTGTCCTTTGTGAAAGGGAAGGCAAGATGCAGCGATTTGTCTTCCCATTTGGGGGGAAATCCTGACATTCCCCTGATGCCGGATCCCTAAAATCTTCACTGAGCTGGCAGTTCTTGTGTCTCACCAGGCCCCCAGCATCACGGCCACCCGCCAAATGATGTCACCAGTGCAGTAGTGATACTCTAGGGATGTTCAGGTGGTCCACTTCTTTCCAGAATATAATAGGACAGAGGCCAGGAGAGTTGATAGAACCCTGAGGTAAAACTATAAATGGACATAGTTGTCCACGCCATGTGAATGTGAACTGTTTTCAATCCTCTGTTTTAACTGGAATAGAAAAAGATGCATTTGTCCCTGTGGCCTTATTAATCCATTCAGGCAACAATAACACGTCTAGAGCAGCAGCTTTGGTTGGGGCTGCTATTTGGTTGAGTTTGCAATAGTCTACAGACATTCTCCAGGATCATCTGGTTTCTGAGGGGACCAGACTAGTGAGAAACATGATAGAGCTCACCACCTTTACACCCTAGAGCTTGTACTCTCCCCCAGGGATGCAGTATTTGCTCTGATTTACAATCTTAGCTAAGGGGATGGGGACAGCCTTGGAGGTTTCCACTTGGCCTTTCCTCCAATGTAGCTCTTAACACACAGGCCAAATTTTCTAATTTTTGTTTTGTACTATAACAGTAAAAACTCAAAATAAAATAAGAAATTTATAAGCCATTTAACATAACTGAACTGATACCGACACTTTGAACGTGCCATTTCTACCTGGCTAGGGCTAATATGCTCCCTGTACTTGCTCTACCTATGAGCATTTTATTCCTCTGAAAATCTGCCCGACTTGACTTTGCTTAATATGCAAAATTCTTTATAATCATTCAACCAGTTCACATTTTTGGCCATGGTTGATTGCAGTTTCTTTTCAGATAACTATTATTATTTCAAAATAATATTTAAAAGTCTTTTTTTCTTCCTGGAAATTCCTTAGCAACCAGTTCTCCAATTGCCTCTGTAATTTGGCTCTCTTCTACTTTTATCTTCTTCCACCTTTGCCTCTTTCACCACCTAGGTCAGAATATCAGAAGAGTTAGCCAGAAGTAACTGACTTATCTGGTTTAAGAAAAACAATCTGTCTTTAACATGCCTGAAGACTAGGAATGGTGGCAAAATTTAGAAGTGAGAGCCAAAAATCATTTCTGAAGAAGACCCACAGCCGCATGGCAGTGTGGGGAAGCCAGGGGTTGGCGATTGGAGACTGACTGGTTCTTTATAAAAAAAAAAAAAAAAGGGAAAAACCCAGGAGTGGCTGCAGTTGTATAAGGTGTGAGATAGGGGTCTTCTTTTTGTTGGCCCATTTGTTAAAGAGACTGTTCTGTCCCAGTTGAGTAGACTTGACAGTCTTGTCAAAAATCAATTGGCCATAAATGTGTGGGTCCAATTCTGAACTCTCAGTTTGGTTCCATTGATATTAATATGTCTATCTTTATCCAGTACCATGCCGTTTTGATCACTGTAACTTTGTAATATGCTTTAAAGTCATGAAATGTGATTCCTCCAACTTCGTTTTTCTTTTTCAAGATGTTTTTGGCTACTCAGGGCCCCTTACCCTTCCAAATAAATTTGATAGTTGACCTATCCATTTCTTCAAAGTATGCTTTTGGGGGTTTGATTGGGATTGTGCTGACTCTGTAAATCAATTTGTGTAGAATTGACATCTTAATGATACTTAGTTTTCCAATCCATGAACATGAAAAGTCCTTCCATTTATTTAGGTCTTTGATTTCTTTTAGCAATGCTTTGTAATTTTTTGAATACAGGTCCTTTACATCCATGGTTGAATTTATTCCTAGATACTTGATTCTTTTAGTTACAGTTGTAAATAGAATTTTTTTTTTTTTTTTTTTTTTTTTTTTTTGGTAAATGGATTTCCTCCTCAGATTGCTCATTACTAGTGTATAGAAACACTACTGATTTTTGTGTGCTGATCTTGTATCCTGCTAGATGGCAAAGAGACACTACAGCCCTTAACTCCCAAGACCTTTTAGGATGCCACGTTACAAAGTAAAGAACCTTGCCATTTTCACACTGAATAGCCTATTGTCTTCCTGTCTAAATAAATCCTAATTTCCCAAAAAGGCATTGGTTTGATCAAGCACAGAAGTAGGTTGGCTTTAATAATTGAAAGGATCAAACCTCTTTGACCTAAGTCAAACAAAAAAGGGAAGTAGCTTAAATCAGGAGGAAACAATAGCTTCCTTGGCAATTTAGGAAGCTCAGCACCACACAATTGTCATGAAGTTCTAGCAGACAGACCATGGATCTTGTGGTAATTGACGCCATTTCCCGAGACACAGCCTAACATATAATTTAGGCAGTAATCTCCCCTTAGCGAAAATTTGCCTTTTGGCATAGTGGACAAAGTTTAACTCTAGCTGCTGGAATGGGAGCACTCTATTAATGAGTCCCAGTTAGAAAGTCTAACAATAAAATGTCTTGAATTTCCCACTTCACCTGCTACAGATGAGGTGGAGGGAGACACAAAGCATGTTTGGGAACACAGTCAAACCTGCTAGAACAGATTGCTCCCCAAGAACCATCAGATAACCTCTTCTAAGGACTGTCATCCCATCAGCACACCACAGAGCACTCTCTGCTGAAGGATGTCACAATCACCTGACACATCCAAGCAGATCCCATTAGGAAACAATTTTTTAAGCCTCCAGCATATTTCCAACACCAAGGACCAAATGTTACTAAAAGAAAACATATGGTACAGTAAAAACAGAACTGGAAAAAGTATCCCTGCCTGTTGCTTATAAAATCTGGTTCTTCTATTAACTGGGTCTTTGTTTCCTTGTCTGTGAAAGGGGACTGTTAACACCAAGCCTATAGAATTATCCCAAAGGTTAATTGTGGGGGTGGGGGTGGGGGCAGTATAGAAATAAGAGAGGAGATATTTATTTGTTTATATGGTCTCTTCCTGTAGTGATTACTTCATTCATTTATCATTCAACAGATATGGAGTGGGGATACAATTATTAGCAAAATAAACTTAGTCTGTGTTATCAGGAAGCTTACAGTGTAATGCCAAGAGATGTTAATTTAAAAAAAAAGAAAAAGATAAAGAGAGGAAGGAAGGAAGGAATGAGGGAAAGGAGAGGGAGGGAAGGAAGGAAGAGAAGGAGAAGGAAGGAAGGAAGGGAGGGAGGGAGGGAATCTATAAAATGATAGTAGCCACGAAGGAGCCAGTGTATGTATGGTACCAGAGAAATGGAACACTTATTGAAATAAGTTACAAAAATAAGTCTCCAATAGAAGATAAGAAGTTGTAGATTTAAAAGATGAGTGTTGGAAAGCCAGAGAATTATCTGTGTGTCTGAATTTTCCTCCTCAAAGTACGGGTAACACTATTGAATTGCAAGTTGCTGTGAGGATGGAATCAGGCCATTTATAGGAAAGTGCCTGCCAGATCCCGACACTAATTAGCTCTCTTCTGTTTGTTGCTATATCTAGTATTGCATATCTTTGTCCTTTCAGTAGGTTTTGGTAATAATCCAAGATCTGGACTTTGTGAGGGAGAGAAGCACGAGGAAATACTAAAGACTTTGAGTTGGGAAAGCAGCTGCAGTTGGAAAAGTGTGGAAAGTGAGATTAAAAATTAATGAGCCATTGATTGTTATGGGAAATGGAAACTTTTCTATTGCTTTTGGGTTTATTAGAGGGCACAGAAATTAGAGGGTTACTCAACTAAAGTTTGTTGACTGCTCCCCCCGGAAACAAAAGACCTGAACATTAGAGAGCATGAGATCAGAGCTTCTTAGGAGTCTTTTTATGATCAACATAATATTAATATTAATTCTTTACAAGGTTCACCTGGAAATGAGTTTGTTCTTGTCAACCATTAAATATGGGAGAGGAAGGAAAAGATTATAAAGTCAGAGAAATAAGATTCCTGCATAATGTAGTGGAAGGAGTCCTGGGAAACGAGACCGTCACATATCCTGGAACCTTTTTATGTACCTGGCAAGATCCCTATGAGTTGCACCTGCCTTCCTGCCCTTGGCTGCTTACACATGGTGGAGAGCCAGGTGTCCACTGTGGACACCAGCTCATCTTCTCAGGGCCAGGGCAAGGACTGGGCTCCAGCATGGCCACCATCTTGCCCACCACAGCAGAAGCTGCAGTGCTCTTGCTCCAAAGTCCACCTCAACTGATCCGAGGATGCTCTGGCTCACCACCCACTTCCAGATCTGAATGAAGTGCCAAACTAGTGGCTTGGGACTCCAGGATCACTAGAGGCTCCCTGGAAGCACCAGAAGCACAAGTGTTAGCCCCGTGTAGACTGAGTGCAGATGGGGGCAGTGAATGTGTCTCCCTTACTCTCCCTGTAGGCATTTCTATGGGATTCCATTCTGCCTCCTCGGAGATGTCCAGTCTGCTTGAGCAACTTATTGTTGTACAGCTGGGGTCAATTCTACAATGCACCACATCTTGCTTCCTAGAGCTCATTTCCCCTAGAAAAGCATCAAAACACAAGGTCCACCTTCAGCTCTGTTTTCTGGGGACTCTGGGCACGAACATGCAGAATCACTGCCTAGGACGTGCGATTTAGATCATGCATCTCTCTAAAGTAGAAGGGAGCAAATTGGTGCTGGTAAGTGAGTTGCTGATTTAATCCTCCAAGCAGTGACCTCACAATTTGCAGAAGCCCCTCACAGCCTCATCACAGCCTGAGCCGGGAGGCACAAGCCCTTCCCTGAGGAACAAAGCACCTGTATCCCAGGAGCTGCAGCTCCAGGGTCACCCGTGGCACATGTGGGCACATGGGAGGTGTGGATCTTAAGACTACAGGTGGTAGGGGGCAGTCCTAGCATGGCCAGCCACCTTTCCCCGGGACCCACAAAGACATCCTGTGCTCAGAGCCAGGTGAGTCAATCTGGTGGGATAAAGCACAATCACCTAGTAAATAAGGGAACTGATGGGCTATTCCTTCCCTATAGTCCTGAGTATATGTAAATATTCACTGGGGACAGTCTGGCTCTGGTGGGCATGTTTTAGGACATCCAGCTCATACCCTGGCAGGGACAGAGTGGGGTTCCTCTACTGGGGCAGCACCAAACACAAGATGGGCACCGTATGTAGAACATGTCCCTAGCTTGGCCTGGGAATGAGACAATGAGACCCACTGGCCATGGGGAACATCGTCCACTAGTGAAGCTGGCCCTGCTCTGTCTCTTCTCCATGTGAGTAAAACGTCTTCCCACCAGAGCCTGTGTGAGTCGTGCCTTTGCTGGAGACCCCGACATCTGTGTTGGAGTTGGCAACATGTCTTTAGACGTCTCACCTTCTGACTGACACTACAAGACTGAAAATAGGAGGAGCAGAGCATCAGGCTGGAGAAGAGAGAATTCACTGTGGGCAGTCACACATGCCTTGGAATCCGAGTTCCTGGATAGACACCCAGAGCTGACCCTAAGAGTTTGAGATGTTGGCCTCTGGAATAGTGGACACAGCAATGGCCTTCCATAATAAGGTGCACTGCCAGCTCTCCCTTCCTGTAGAACTGAGACCAGGTAGGAGGGTCAGGGAAGCTGGAGTGCTGGAACAAATTGCTTATGTGAAAACCAGAGAACGTACCCCATGACTCCATCTCCTGAAAGGGCTCAGAGGACCCCTCCTGTGCCCACTTCACTCCTGCACTAAGGAATTCACAGGTGAGGAAGGGGCATATTTTAGAAGCTACATGGTGGTTATCTGCAGGCCAGGGGTGACTCACTGTGGAAGGTGCAGCCACCAGACTGGATTCCTTAATATCTATACGGCTGATTAGATTCTGGGATGGCAGAGGAAGGCATCAGCACTTAGCCCTTAGAAGCAAGAAGGTCTAATTACTGTGCTGGATAACAAGGCCAGAAAAACAGCCCAGGTGCCTCAGCTTGGGGAGCTAAGGCTAATAGATCATGATGATTCTAGTGGCATTTCTTGACCCGTTTAATAAAAAGAAATTAGTTCTGGCACATGGAAAGCTGCCATTAAATGGACTGGTGGGAAACCATGGTCTCTTACCCAGTTTTCAGAGCTCAGTTAGCTCACAGATCTAGAGCTCACAGATTGATGGAGAGCCCACTCCCAACTTAAGGGAAGGACCCTGCCATGCTACTACTACAAGGCCAGAGAGAAAATATTTCTGCAAATTTTCTTCAAAGGCACCCATGCCCATTTGCCAGAACACTGGCAAGAATGTAATACCCAGAAATGTTTAGGAGTCTTAGATGTGGACTTTTGATCCAAATTCTTTCCATGGTGCATCCAGTGTTTCTATGAGACTTGCTAGGTGATTCTCGCAGCCCCCAAGTGTACAACTGGGATGAATACTTAAAGCAGGCAGGTCCCTCACATGGATTCTCTGACCTGTGGAGCAAGGATTGTTATGATGGGAAAAGCCAAGTGGAATCCCCAAAAGGGGCCAAGACCCTAAAGCAGAAGCAATAGTACATCTCAGGAGAAATTGTGGACATTTGGTTCACCATTAAAGACTTGAAGGAAACTGGGACACAAGTGCTGTCACATCTTTGTTCGAGTCACTGGTCTGGTTTACACAAAATCCAGATGGGCTAGGAAAATGATTACAAACCACTGTATTTAATTGTGCAGTAGCACCAGCTGGAGCCACCACTCCAGAAGTGGTTCATTTACTGGAGTAGTCAAAATGGCATTTAGTGTATCACTGTTCCTTCTAGAGAGTCATCATCAGGGAGGATTGAAAGCATTTCAGCTAAAAATTTTGACTCTTCTCTCTCTGCCATCAAGTTCATCTTGACATTCTGTATAGCATCTCAATGGTCCACTCCCTCAGTGACATCAGGTTCCTATGCAGGAATGTGAGATCAACTCGATGAAGACTTCACATTGGTGAAGTTTGGCAGTTTGCAACCTGCCAGGATATCCAGAGGACAATTTGTTCTATCATGAACTTGCCACCTCTAACCAAGAGACACAGTGCTTGGTGAGATATGAAAGAGTAGAGAAAATTTAGGCTGTATATATGTTTCCACAACTGAAAAAAAAAAAAAGACAGTCTAAATAGATGATGATTGGATGCCAAGGATGAACTTGGATGGGATTGGAGGATAGAGGACAGGTGGCTCAAAGGGACACAGTTGAGACATAAGGTAAAGGAAATATAGAATGTAAGCTTTGTATCATTGTTGAATCTCTTGTACTTCTTAGCTGCGCTTAATGGGATTACATAAAAGAATGTTCTTGTTCATGGGAAGTGTATACGTGAATTATAGTGTATGTTCAAGGATGTGTGCAGCTAGCTCGCATATGTTCAGATGACAGAGCAATAGATGGATGATAGGGAGGGAGGTAGGGAGGGAAAGAAATAGTGATGTGACAGCATGTTAAAGTTGGTGGATTGAGCTATCGGGGGAGGGGGTCAGGGTATGATGGAATTCTGTGTATGGGGTTAGTATTGTTTTTGCAACTGTTCCTATAACTTTGAATTTATTTCAAAATAAAATAGAAAAAATTTAAAAAAATAAAAATTTTAAAAAGCCAAAAAAAAAAGTCAGTTGGATTTGTTCATACGAGCTTTGCATAATCATTATTCTTGAACTATTGATGCGATGCCTTTGGCAACAGCCTCTAACCACCTGAGTATACACTGGCTCCCTCATTTACCAGTTGGGTGGCCCCATGAGAATTACCCACTTTATGGAGCTGTAGGGCTTAAGGCAGTGGCTGGTATACCAGCTGTTGCTCCCATTCATTCATTCATTCATTCAGCATTTATTAAATACTCTGTGCAGTTCACGGAGGATACACAAATGAGTAAGACCCTGCATCCCTCTGTGATATTCTCACACTTAAGTGGGGAAGATGGTTCTATAAATAACCCATACTGAAGTGTCATAACTGAGGACTATGTTAAGTTCCCTGGACTATAATGGAGAGAGAGCTATTAATTCTGCCTTGGAGACATGAGAGGAGGTGTTGCAGAAGAGGAGGTATTTAGGACGGACCTTAAAAGATCATCCTGACTTGGCTTTAATCCTCTCCCTCCAATGGCCTGCACAGGAAACCCCGATCAGATTTCTGCCAGCCCACCTGCTCAAGTAGCTTATATAGTCCGTGGAGCGATTTAAAGTAGGATTCTGGCTCAGGTTATTTCATTGCCCTTGTCATCCAGTGAAGAAGAGAGGCTCACAAAAGAAATTCTAGGATCTGGTGTCTATCACGTGATCATCCTCTTTGAATTCCATTATCAATCAGTACATTCTCTACCATTCGAACCAAATAAATAGCTTGCACTTAGAGATTCTCTCCTTAATCCCTGTATTTAATGTATCACTTGGAATGCTTTTCCTAAATCCTCACAGACAAGGGAAATTGTGCTCCAAAGAGGAAAGGACGCTTTCTTTGGCCATTTTTCTGAAAATCCTCTGAGCTAACAAATGTCAGGCTGAGCAATGAGTCAATACATTTATTTATTTTTTCTTTTGCAGCAGCAAACAGACTCCAAACATAACAAAACATAACATGACATAACAAGAAAAATGCCTCCCAACTCTAAGACAGTGAATGCAAACACCTTCAGATTTACTGAGAGAATGTGTTTTTTGTTTGTTTGCTTTTAATGAAGAAAATAAGCCAGTCCATGGCCAACAGCTGGCTCGTGGGTAGTCGTGGGACAGGTGGGTTCTGAGTGCACTTCAGGTCTATTTCTGTCAAAGTAACAAGAACCTGTTCTTTGATTCTTCTTCATCCCCAACACTTCTATTTCAATGTTTGTTTTTCCCACTGAGAAAAGAAATTCATTATTGAAATAGTGGATAAAAGAATAGTCATAAAAGTCAGCTAAATAATGCATTTAAGTCAGGGAGAGTGGCAGGGAGATTTGTCAACGTTTGAAGAGAAATAGCACTGTGGATGGGGGGTGGGGAGGGAAATGTCTATACTGTCATCATTTTAGTCTTAAGTAGACCAGCTATTTTCTTTGTTAAGTAGAACTAATCAAGCAACCAATCAAACAAGCAAACGTGCAATTGAAATTGTTACCATCTTGTCTTTTGAAGTGAGGGAGCATTAAGAAACTGGCTGTAATTACTCCTCAAGATCATTTGTGTTTGTTTCCCCTAAAGCTATATAAACTCAAATTCATGGATATTAATCATAGAATATTCACGCTAGAAGGCATTTTAGAAATAATTTTATCCAGGCTTTGCAGTTTACAGCAATTAAAGTAACTATAATTCATGGAGGTCCTGCCATTTGCCTAAGATTATACTGAAGGTTTTTTCATTCATTCAGCTAATATCTGCTTGGGGTTACCTCCAGGGCAGGCAAGGTGCAAGGTCTGTAACCACTGACTACAGTGGTTTTACTTTTTGTAGTTGTTATCTTACGTTAACTGAGTGATTTGTAACACAGCTGTAACCAAATGCTTGCCCCTCTTTACAGCCGTCATTTACAGCCTGTTTGTGTAGCTTCTTTCCATTCCTTTACTTGCTATTGTAGTTGTTTTCTTATGTTCACTGAGTGATCTATAAAACTGCTGTACCCAGAAGCTTGGCCTTCCTTTACACCCTCATTTACAGCCAGTTTCTGCTCGCCCCAGCTGGGTTTTGTCAGTTTTCACCGGCTTCTCTGACCTGCCCCTGCACACTCCCTATTGACTATTGTCAGACCCCAGAAAAAGAGTCTAACATATAGAAGGAATGTCTGATCCAAGGGCCCTGCTGCTTATCTCATAGATACCAGGTATGCCATAAACTAAGGGTTGAAGGCTGTTTTAGAAATCCCAGTCACAGTGGTGCCTAGACCTCAGGGGGCGGACAAGGGAAAATTAAGAGTAATGTGTTAAAACCCTAGTAACCAGTCAGCAGAAACTGATAAGCACTCACCCAGTCGAGGCCCAGAACACACTCAGCAGGACCCTTCCCCCCCAACACCCAACGAGGGTTTTTCCTTTAAAAAATGCTGCTCTCAGATAGAGGGCTGGAGCCATTTTTCCTTTCTTTCTTTTCTGATGGCTCCCACCTGGTTTCTTCTCCTTTCTTACTCTAATAAACCTTAAACTCTCTACTTAAACCATGACTCGTTGCATTTGTGTGGATTCTTAAATGGCTCTGGACCTAACATTTGGTGCCGAAGACCCGGGATGGAGGTTTAACTGAGGTTTAAGTTTCCTGGCCCCTCAGGACAGTGGGGCAGCCTTCCAGTCAACTCCATTCCCCAAACTACACAGCCGTTCAGGTTTCCATGCATTCAGTGGCTTGAGTCCATCAACTCAGACCACCTTGATGCGATGCCAGCTCACCCTCATGGCTCTCAAACATCTACAACTAATTTAGCCCTAGGTAGGTAAGTGATGTCTTTCTGCCCAGATCCCCCCTCAGGAGTTTTGTTCAATGTCCTGTGGACATCCCGGCCCACCTGAGGGTGGCGCCTCGGCTCGCTTTAACGCGATGCCTGGCTTCGTAAGCCTAGGAAACCTGAGTGCTCAGTCAAAACTCTCCAACACTCCATGAGTGTCTTTCCCCATTGCAGCAGTCAAAGTAACCCGGAGGACGCCTTGGGTAAAAGACTGCACGCATTTCCTGACCCCCAATGACAAACCAGGGATGCCTGCTTTGTTGTTGCAACCGGGTCTTATGGGTCTGGGCCGTTAGTCTCACTTGAGCAACGTTTTGGGTGGTCTCTGTAAGCCTCTAAAAGAGCAGGGAGCCGTGGGTCCCCCCCACGGGCAATTTCCGTAAGCCTCTGACGAGCGTAGTCCCAATTCGTGTCAGCCTCCTCCAGGGAAATTGTAAGCCTCTAAAGGAGCAGGAAACCGTGAATATCTCTCATGGGCGATCTCCGTAAGCCTCTGATGAGCAAAAGTTCCCTAACAAATCACAAGCCTGTCGAATTTCTTAGATAATCATAGGTAATATACAGTCACTTTTCAATAGCTTCAAAGATGAATTTCCTCCTAAATCTACCCTCTCAGATGTTTAAATTTCAATTAAAAGGGGAAGTAGAACCAATACAATTTGGCCACAGTATCCTTTAGAACAACAAAAACATTAGCCAGAAAATGGCACTTCCAATTGGCAAATTCTCGCTGAACTTAATAATTTTATTCGGCACAACAAGTGGTCTGTAGCTTTTAATCTTAAGCTTTCTAAACTGTTTGGTCCCGGCTATTCTTGGGCCACTCTGTCATCTCCTACCAAATCCTCCTCCTCCACAAAAAAATCCTTCTAAGTCTTCTGCTTTCCTCTCTACAAAAGTTAACCCTGAAAAGCCTTTAAGCAGCTTCTCTTCTTTAATCCTGCAAATCATCCCCCTTGTAACTCTTCTATAACCCCTTCCACTCCCCTCCCCTCGCCATTAACCCCTTCCCCCACTTCTCGTCCCATCGCCGCCGCCCCCTCCTTACCTCACCCCACCCGCGTGCCCGCTCACTGCCTGTGCGCCCCTCCCCCGTCTCCTGCTCCAGCCCGCCTCTCCCGGGCAGGAGAGTGCAGCACAAACCTGAAGCCTGCACACCTGGCGTAACTGGAGGATAAATGAATAAGGCAAGAACTCTTTAATTACTGTCTGCTGCTGTTTTACTATCAACAAACCTATCCCATCCCTAACAATGTTTAGCCTCTGATTTGCAAACACTAAATTTACATCCCAGTGAGCTGCTTCAATGTGTGAATGACCTCCTACTGTGTAGCTGCCCTAGCCTTAACTCCCTCCAACAAAAAGGATATAGTTTCCAAAAATAAAAAACAATTTTCTAAGCCACAAGTCACTTACTTAAAAATTTCCCTCTCCCCTGTCAGAAATAAAGTGGTACCTGTAAGGGAATAAACGCTCTCTCGGTTCTGGAGGAGAAAAGAATTTATTTACGATCTTGCAAGATGGGGCGTCCAGCCAAACATGCGGAAGGCTGGCGCGCCAGAGGAAGAGAATGGCGATGTTTAAATCTCCTGCTCCTAATTCGCAAGTCCCTCCCCTGTTTCCCCATTGACTGGGTACTACAGAGGTTACAGCCTATCCGAGAACACTAACTAATTCATCTTTTGAGATTTTAATTTGTACAGCCAATCCCAGAGAGCCAACTAGCTCATTATTGAGATTTTGAACTGATTAGCCAATGCCCCCCCAAATTTTTATTTTTTTGCTGTGAGTTCCCGCCTCTGATACTACCTCATGTCTCTTTACATCAGGCAGATTCTCTCTTCTCTTTGTCTGGGGCTTGTTTAAACTGGTTTTGCCTCCATTTCCCTTATTCCATGCTGTCTCTATGTGAAAACGAAACTTATTCCTTTCTTACAGATTCCCTCCTCTTTTTTTTAAACACTTTTAGTTTTCACATTTTAGATTCTCAAATTTGCTAAGGGCTTTTTTACATTCCTCATCATAGGGATCTTTCTTATTTTTGATTCTAGTGGTTTTGATGGCTTTTTGAACTAGCCTTTGAGCACACGGGATTATGTAGCACCCAGCTGTTATAAACATTTTGGCTGGAATGATAAGGAAAATTAAAATAGATGTTGCAATTCCTTTCCATTTCTCGAACCAATTTTCCAACCATTCTATGAGTGGGTTGTTAATGCTAGAATTCTTTTCTAGTTTCTGAAATAAGGCTGTTAAGCCTTGTAGGGCTTTGGTGATAGTTCCATTAGGTGCGGTATTATTGGGGATGAATGTGCGACAATTTCCCCCAACTATAGCACAGACGCCTCCTTTTTCAGCTAGCATCATGTCTAGGGCCATTCTGTTTTCCCATGCCATTCGGCTAGTGGCATCTAACTGTTCTGCTATTTCTTTAATGACATTCCTGGTATAGTTGATAAATTTTAGCTGATGATTGACATTTTTATTGATGGTGACCCACCAGAATAAGGACAATTTAAATTTTGCAGCTAATTGATTTTTAGCTTTAAACTCATTAGGAACTTTCTGGGGAACCCCTATACTATCTACAAACATTTTTTTATTGAAGGAACTAGGTACACTTTGTACATTTTTCTTTTCTCCTTTGCCTTGGGTTGGTACTTTATTACTTTCAAATGCCAAGGTAAATGAGATAGCCAATTGAACCAGAGCACAGGTTTCTCCCCACCTTTCAGGTAGTGTTGGCCAGAGGATGCCCTTCCCACAGTACCACCAGAGGTCTGCTCGGGGTATAGTTAGGCTGGAGAAGTTGCCAGTACTATCCTTGCTCACATTCCACACCTGTGTACACAAAGCCATGGTACCAAGATCCTGGAGCCCTTCTTCCCATCTGGAGAGACAGGCAGAGTGGTTTCCGGGACCAAGGTGAGACGCTGGTATGGCTTTGACACTTCCCTCCTGGACTGGAGGGAAAAGGGAGGACAACGTACTACAACTTTCACCAGGAGTAGCATTTTGAAAGAGGAGTGTTATACATTTAAACTCCCTTTCATGCTTTTTCATCCCCAAGGGGAAGGGCATAATCTGAACAGTGGGTTGTTTGGTTGTACAAGCATAACAGTCACTTCTGTTTAGACTCTGGATGGTATGTTTGCCCCATTCTACCCAGGCATTTGTATTTCCATAACCTGTCTCTATTTCTGTGGTTTGCTTTAAGTCTTTGGTCTTAAGTATTCTAATGACCTTGGGGTCAATTTGTACTGGAGAGTTAAATTCCAGCCAAGTTTCCCTTAATGGTTTTTCCTCCAACCTGGGTAAGACCCATCCCTCATACTGTGTGGTCCACCAAGCAGTGTTCCAAGAATAACAGGGGTTAGGTGTCTCATAAGTTATACTCTCAAATGTTCGCCCCCCAACAATCTTGCTTTCTATTTGAACAGTCTGCTAACATAAATGCTTATATTCCTCCCTCAGTTGTTGCTGATGTTTTAGATTTTTACAGCTCATTACTTGACAAACATCAAATTGTACAGTTTGAGACTTTAAGCCTTTGACTACACTTATAACCAGCTTAGCAGAACCTGTTACTCCTTGAATATAGAACATTATGATCAGCATAAGCAATTTCATCATTAAGCTATACACAGCACAATGCAAACATAGGGTTTAATCCAGCCCTTTCTCCCTTCTAATATGTTCCTTTAACTGTTGCCTATTTAAAGTGATCCTTAGGGGATCTGAGGTAGGAGTCACTTTCCAGGATTCAGGTTGAGTTGCTGGATACTTATCGTCTGGTTCAGGCACCGGTCCCTTCACTTGTGTGTAATGAGTCCAGCCTCTTTCTGCCATTCGGACTGCCGTCTCAGTTGTCAGCAAGACTTGATAGGGTCCTTCCCAGATCGGTTGAAGTTTGGATTCTTTCCACGACTGGATCAGAACCCAGCTGCCAGGCTGATGTCGATGGGCAGCAAATTCAAGAGGCGGGGTCTGAGCCAGCAGTCCACGGTACCTGAGAGATGATAAAGTAGAAGACAAGGCCAGTATATAATTCTTAAGAAAAAGATCCTTTGTGTCTAGGGAGGGGAGCTCTCCAGTCCTCCTGGGGAAAGGCAAACCAAAAACCAAAGGCCTACACCTTGTAATTGCCTAAGTACTAAATTACACATGGCTTGCACCCCTCTAATGACTCCCCTAGTGTAAAACTGCTAATACCTGCTTTAGGTACAGACACTCCTGAAGTCATGTGCATGAAGAGCAGCAAGAACTTACCAACATTTCAGGCTAGAACAATTAGACTAAAGGACAACAATAATTTACAATAACCTAAGATTAATGAACATAAAAAGGCTTACCACTCTTAAATGCTAACTTAAAATTCAGTTTTTAGTACACCTAGTTTAGTGATGCTTGAATATACGTGATTCACATATATGCATACCCTGAACATACACACAAGTTTTGCTGTTAGATGAGTAAAAACCCACTCTCCAGGGAGAGGAGGACAAGCCTTGGTGTGTAGTATTTGACAATATATGTGGTGTCTTTATTCCTATTAGACTTAATGTTAAGATAGCAACCTGGCATTACCAAATGGAGACCTGGGAAGAGATATGAACCATTCACTGTTCTAAGTTTGTTTAATTCAGCTTTAGTGAACCTTAAACCCTTTTATAGGAACATTTACTTGCACTTTGAGTATGGACCTTTTGCTTTTGCCCAAAATATATCAGAAAAATTATTCTGCTTTTTACAAGAATACACAGTCTCATATATCTGGAATACAGACACATATAACTTATATACACACTCATAACCATACGAAACAGACATACATTCCCATTTACAAGCATGTATAGCCAATACACTACTGTTACACATACATAGAAAACTTTTACACAGTTTTTCTCACTTTTTTTTCATTTTTCACACTATTGTGAAACTGCACACAATTGCCCAGCTTTAGAGTACACACAAACTAGTATACGCTATAAAGACACAAAGAAATAGCTTCAGTTTACTATAGATGAGTACACAGGAAATTTTTGCCAAGTTTTAAATTACACACTGACAAACTTTAACAGTTTGAAAGACTCCTACGTAATTATATTACATGCTTTTATTACATACAAATACAACTATCCCACATTCCTGTGTAAACATACAACTTAAACTCCCATTAGATTCATGAAGTTTTAACTCTCAGAATGCATCCAAATACAGTCCTAAAAAATGTGCATATAACTTTCTATATACCCTGATACACACATTAAGGGACTTTAAATGTAGCTTCCACATGCCTTAGACTTAATTACACAGCACACTAAAATATGTAAATGTATTTATTAATACCTGTTTAGCCCCACATAAGTATATGAATAGAGAATCACACAAACCCCATGCTACAAATTTCCTTCCTCCTTTTTTTTTTTTTTTTAAACTGCTCCAATTACTTCTCTATCTCACTTTTGTCTGTTTCCTCCCTGGCTTGTTGACTCTCTGAATATTTCCTCTAATGGCTTATTCAGCCATTCATCGATTTTTGGATCTTCTCTGAATATTAGGCTAAAATTCCTTTATATAGCTGACCTTTTAAAGTCTGAGTTATTAACAGAATGACATTGTATTCTTGGGGCTTGAGGGAGTGGGAGTCCAACCCTTTTTAGAGGCTTTTGTGGCAGCGCTTTTCTTTTCAAAGTCTGGGGTGATGTTGGGGAGATTACCTTTTTGGCCCCACCCTTCTTAAACATCGGGGTGCCACCCAGACTCTGCCTCTTCGTGGTAAAGGCTGTACCTAACAGTGGGGTGGCAGCCAGGCTTTTCCCATTCCCCTGGGAATGTGCTCCACCCTCTGGGTCCTGAGGCGGCAAAACTTTTCTAGAGCATTGAGGCGGAAAGCCCACCCTCAACCCGCAGGGCAAACTCACCCTTTTCATGCATGTGGGCCACTCCACCCTCCCAGCCTGAGACCACTTGACTTCAGACCTCAACTTTCATCGTTCTTTGGGGATATGGGTACAGCCAATTTTATTTTAGGTGGATGCAGTCTCTCTCTTTCTCTCATAGCCACCCTCTTTCCCATTTCCCTTTCTTCTCTGAAGAAAGGGATATTTACATAAACCAGATTTTAAGAATCAAGTTAATTGTTATTCAGCTAGCCTTGCTAGGCTTTTTATTAATGATTCTTACCTTCCTTTCTTTAAGAGCCTTTAGAAACAGAAACTTTTGGAAATCTCTCCATTTTTTTTTTTTTTTTAACTTTTGGTGGGTTGTAATTACTGGAGCAGTCAGCATTAACTGGCTCTCCAATTGCCTGGGGGCATAGACTGCTTCCACCAAAACCTCAGGCTTTAATGGTTCCCGCCCCAGTGGGGGAGGGGAAACCATAAGGTGGGGGAATGCTTATCCCAGGTTTTAGTTTCTTTTTTCCCTGCAGCCACCACATGGCACAGTTCAATTCTGCCTTGGAAAAAGGTTTATTTTTATTAACATGACACACGAGGTCAGCACAAAGCCAACTCTTATCTGCCTTATATTTTGGCCAGAATACATTTGGCAGCAAAATGCCTTTTTTTTTTTTTTTTTTTTGTCTAAACATAACAATAATATTTGATCATTTTCTTTTACCCTTTCCCTTGGTCCAATTACTTTTAGCCCAATGTTTTAACATGTTTCCCAATGGATTATTTAGAGGAATGTTCCCCGGGGACCCTAAAGGTACCCCCTTCCCTTTATTCCCGGCCGGCTGACTGCCTCTATTCCCCATTCTGAGTCTTGCCTGAGCATCTTTCCCTTAGGATCAGCTCTAGGCTCATCAGAATGTCCCCATTCTGAGTCTTGTTTGGGCATCTTTCCCTCAGGATCAGCCCCAGACTTTCAGAATGCTTTAACCACCAAGGTAATATAATATTTCTTTCCTTACCTTGGTCCGTGCACGGAGTTGCCTGGTTAACCAGAGGCAGGCCTTTTCTTTTCCCCCTTTTCTCATCCACAACCGGCAGATCCAAGCATCTGGCCTCGGGCCCTTTAGCTGCCGGAGATGGGCCCCCAATGGCGGAGTCCGAGACCGCTCAATCAGCGGGGCGCGCCTTCCCTTTGTCCACCTCGGGGGTCCCCCTCCGAAGCTTTGGATCCCGGACGAGCCCCCAAGTTGTCGGAAATAAAGTGGTACCTGTAAGGGAATAAACGCTCTCTCGGTTCTGGAGGAGAAAAGAATTTATTTACGATCTTGCAAGATGGGGCGTCCAGCCAAACATGCGGAAGGCTGGCGCACCAGAGGAAGAGAATGGCGATGTTTAAATCTCCTACTCCTAATTCGCAAGTCCCTCCCCTGTTTCCCCATTGACTGGGTACTACAGAGGTTACAGCCTATCCGAGAACACTAACTAATTCATCTTTTGAGATTTTAATTTGTACAGCCAATCCCAGAGAGCCAACTAGCTCATTATTGAGATTTTGAACTGATTAGCCAATGCCCCCCCAAATTTTTATTTTTTTGCTGTGAGTTCCCGCCTCTGATACTACCTCATGTCTCTTTACATCAGGCAGATTCTCTCTTCTCTTTGTCTGGGGCTTGTTTAAACTGGTTTTGCCTCCATTTCCCTTATTCCATGCTGTCTCTATGTGAAAACGAAACTTATTCCTTTCTTACATCCCCTAACAAAAAAAACTTATTTCTCTATTTATTGAGAGGTCAGGCAAGCCTAACTATTTAAAACCATGTTTTCAAATGCCCTAATCCATGTCTCATGGGCTGTGAAGCTCCCCTCAGCTACCCAGAAATTTTTCCCAGAGTACCGGGACTTGGAAGTCCAGGTGAAAGTGCCCGCTTCAGGCGGGCGCCAAATGCATCTGAGTTGAGGTAGCTTTACCGTTGGGACTTTCCCTGTGCTTGGTAAGTGTGTAATTTTTTTGTTTATTGTGTTCACTGTGCTTTCTTTTGTTTCAATTAGTCTATTGTGTAGTAAGGCTAATTAAGTTAATCCAAGGGTTGTGCATGAAAACTCAGTGGGTTTGAACCCCACTAACCATAACCCCAGATTTTGTAGTTCTCCTTTTAAATTTTGTGCAGTTTGCACAGTTTTGCATTTGTGTAAAAAACCAGTAACATTTAAACAGTTCCTACTCCTATGTTCTGTCTTTATAATTTCTTTCGCTGTTGTTCAGCAGTGGGAAACTCTCAAAACATGCCAGTTACATCTTCCCTAAAAACTATTCTTAATAATTGGCCTAAATTTAAAAAGTGTCATTAAAATTGTTATTAAGCTATAGCTGCAGTCAGCTGGCCTTTATATGTGGTATGGCTAGCTATAGCAAACTGTCTCAAGAAAAACAATGAAATCTATAAGTTAAAAGAAAAGTTCCAGCTTAAAAAATATATGCAGAACTTCCACCTCTGCTTTAATATCATAATTTCCAAAGCAATTAAAAAATATAATAATGTAAATGTGCTAGCCTATCAGTTTTTAAAATTAAGAAGTCAAAAAGAACCTAGTCAAAAGGGTCCTTGCAAAAACCTAAAATTACTGAAAGGACATCAAAAGTATAGAAAGCTGTAAAACGTTTGTAAAAACAATTATTCCTGTGGTCAAAGTTAAAAAAAAAATAGTAGAAACTAGTAATAACACTGCTTAACAACAAAACCTCAGAACTTAAAGAAAAAAGTGGTTTTATAAAACAAAATAGCATTAAATATTTTAACCACCACCCAAAGCAGTAATATGCAATGTTGTATGTGCCTAATAATTCACCAAATATAAAGATTCCTCACCATACTGCAAGCTCCTCACGTTAAGGTCTCCTGCTGTTTTTACTAAGAAAAAGTTTCCTTAAATTATTAGGGTGTTATTTCTTAATAAAAGGTTGTAGAAGTGTTTTTCTGAGTAATCAGTGTAGGATGCAAAAAGTCTCTTTTATCAAAATAACTTCTTGCACTTTATGTTAACATTATTATGTTTATTTAAATTCTTGTATTAGGCACTCTCTACTTTTAAATTATTGTCTGTCCCTATACTCTTATTTAAATGGGAGATTACTTAATGAAACCCAAACTGGCTAAATGATGACCTAATAAGGCTCAGGCCTTTTCCAATAGAAACCATAGGTTTAAAGTGTAACAAACAAACCTGTAACATGAGCACAAAGCCCCTTTAACAGCCTTGTTTAGCCAGTAAATAAAACTATGTTGACTCATTTTATATTAAATAAAACTTTGTAAATGTATAAAAATATTATTTGTTCTCTAAGTTATCCATGCCTCAAATAAATATATCCATCAATTACTTAATAATCACTGTAATAAACCTGAAATATATAAAGAAAACTTAATATCTTGTAAGCACAAAGCAAAAGCTTTAACCCATATCCTCTTAATATGTCCCAAACCTACCAAGGACGCTACCTTAAAGCACATAAAAAGGTGGGCATAAAAAGCAGCCATAAAATGGCAAACAGCAAAACCCTCTCAAATACTCTAATTTAATAATTGTTATACAAGATTATAAAGCTTATTCATAACTGCAACCTTGTTCAGTAATATAGTAATCATATTCATAGAGCCAATATGCTATAAAAATTTAACAAAACTAAAAAAACAAAATACTTTCATGAATTTCAAAATTCATGCCAAGTTAAATCATTGTGTGCATTTTTTAAGAGAAACAATGTAACACCTATACATTCCATTAATCCTTGCCAAAAATTGTTTATTACTATTTCAAGATGCATTAACTGAAATCTTTTAATTATTTAGCAATATTCTAACAAGTTTAAACCTATATTTTTTATTAAAATGTTATAAAATGTTTTCCCCAATAATCAATGTAAAAGGCAAAATGATTAAATTCATGTAATATGTTATAAGTTGCAGAAGAAACATTTAGACAATGTTTATAAGAATTAAAAACTTCTAACCTTCTTTTGGTTACTGATGTGCATAACATCAAACAACAATGTAGTACTGCTAGTTATAATTTCAGTTATTTTTAAAGTGTTATCTGTCACAAAAACAGCCAAATTTCCTTGTAAGTTACATTGTTTTACTCTAATGCTTCTCTGAAAGTGCTTGCAGTTATCTGCAAGTCAAAGCTTCATCTTCAACAACAAAAAAAAACACTTTTAAAAAGAAGCAAGTGCAAAGGAGAGGCTAGGCCTCCCTGTATTTGTGCCTAAGAGTCTCCTCCTGAATGCCTCTTTGTTGCTCAGATGTGGCCCTCTCTCTCTGGCTAAGCCAACTTGAAAGGTGAAATCACTGCCCTCCCCCCTACGTGGGATCAGACACCCAGGGAAGTGAATCTCCCTGGCAACGTGGAATATGACTCCCAGGGAGGAATGTAGACCTGGCACCGTGGGACGGAGAACATCTTCTTGACCAAAAGGGGGATGTGAAAGGAAATGAAATAAGCTTCAGTGGCAGAGAGATTCCAAAAGGAGCCGAGAGGTCACTCTGGTGGGCACTCTTATGCACACTTTAGACAACCCTTTTTAGGTTCTAAAGAATTGGGGTAGCTGGTGGTGGATACCTGAAACTATCAAACTACAACCCAGAACCCATGAATCTCGAAGACAGTTGTATAAAAATGTAGCTTATGAGGGGTGACAATGGGATTGGGAAAGCCATAAGGACCAAACACCACTTTGTCTAGTTTATGGATGGATGTGTAGAAAAGTAGGGGAAGGAAACAAACAGACAAAGGTACCCAGTGTTCTTTTTTACTTCAATTGCTCTTTTTCACTCTAATTATTATTCTTGTTATTTTTGTGTGTGTGCTAATGAAGGTGTCAGGGATTGATTTAGGTGATGAATGTACAACTATGTAATGGTACTGTAAACAATCGAAAGTACAATTTGTTTTGTATGACTGCGTGGTATGTGAATATATCTCAATAAAATGATGATTAAAAAAAAATAAAAAAAAAAATAAATAAAATAAAAAGAAGCAAGTATATAAATTATGTTCTACCCATTATCTAACATAACCCTACTAAAAATGTAAAGAAAAATTAGACCTCTATTTTAATGGAAGTGCTTGCATGTTTAAACCAAGCTCCTAGTACTGTGCCTGCCATGCTCTCTCCCCATCAGAGTTATTGGTAAAACCCATTTCTGTGGTCCCTAAAGCTATAACGGTGTCAACCACATCACATGGACGTGCTCCAGAAGTAAATGAACACATGCTGTTACTGAAAACACCTTTTATTACAGACACCTTTGCCTCTGCCTGCCAGAAAAGACTCAATCACTTAAGCTTTTCGGTGAACATTGCCTCCAGACTAGCTCTGCTGCATGGTGCCAGAGGGTGCTGTGGAACAGCCAACGGAACCCTAAAGCCCACCGTCCTGCTTCCCAAAGGACCAACGATGCTGCGCTACAACTGTACAAAGAAGATACCTCCTGGAGCTGTAATTGCCAGTGTGATGTGGTTGAAACTTAAAAACATAATTAACACTAAGTCCTGCTCTTATGAGGGGACAGCATGTATGGTATTATAAACTTAACACCCAATGCAGCTCAGGAAAAACTTAAACATTCATTAGCATTCAGTGCTACACATATATACCAAATAAATATAACACTGTCTCTTCAATATTAAATCATATGCAAAATAATAATAATGTTAAAATTATAGTAAACACATTTTCTAAGTGGTTAATGAATTTACCATAAAATAGAAAATGGCCCTTATTACCATAGTTTGTGTTCTGCTTGTCACTTGTTTGTCTTAATTGTTGCCTGTATTGTATCTTTAAGTTTGTCCAGAGCATCTTCCAAATTAATATAAAAACCTATTAACCCTTGCTCAGCAAAAAGCAGTTACAAGAAAAAACCTCCACCCACCTCCCCCTTTATAGAAGATGCTCACAAGATACCATTTCTTAAAAATAAGAAAATGTCTCATAAAAAGGAGAGATTTAATTGCTAAGTCTGAATAAGTAAGCAATATTCAATTTTTCTTTCTTTTCTATGCAATATTCAATAAAACTTTCTCTCAATTTTTCTTTCATTCTTCTCCATGCCTCTACAAGCTATTCTACTCCCCCTTATGAAGCCAGTAATTATCCTTATATTAATTTTTCTTTTTGCTCCTTGTCTCTTACAATGTCTAATTAAATTTATCAATAGGTCAATAGCAGCCGTTACTAACCAGCAAAACTCCAAAAACATACTCCTGCTACAACGAGAAATTGAAAATCTCCTGCCACAGCAAAGGCCTCACTACCAGCCAGTTCCAGCAGAAAATATCCAAACATCAATCTAATAATGCTAAAACTTAGTTCAAAACAACTCTGCCCCAACTCCGTCCGAACCCAGCCGGAAGTAGCTAAGAGATGAGTGCGACGTCCCTTTCCCTACAAAGTTTGCTTCGAGCTAAGTTAAAGCATTAACCCAAAATTCTACCCAAACCCATACCAATTTTTTTTTTTATTAAAAATAAAAGGCAGGAATGTCAGACCCCAGAAAAAGAGTCTAACATATAGAAGGAATGTCTGATCCAGGGGCCCTGCTGCTTATCTCATAGATACCAGGTGCGCCATAAACTAAGGGTTGAAGGCTGTTTTAGAAATCCCAGTCACAGTGGCACCTAGACCTCAGGGGGCGGACAAGGGAAAATTAAGAGTAGTGTGTTAAAACCCTAGTAACCAGTCAGCAGAAACTGATAAGCACTCACCCAGTCGAGGCCCAGAACACACTCAGCAGGACCCTTCCCCCCCAACACCCAACGAGGGTTTTTCCTTTAAAAAAATGCTGCTCTCAGATAGAGGGCTGGAGCCATTTTTCCTTTCTTTCTTTTCTGATGGCTCCCACCTGGTTTCTTCTCCTTTCTTCCTCTAATAAACCTTAAACTCTCTACTTAAACCATGCCTCGTTGCATTTGTGTGGATTCTTAAACAGCTCTGGACCTAACAACTATAACTGAAACATAGTCAATCTGTGCCAACTTAAATAATGTCACTGTCTCCACCTCTCTTTGTTTAAGTCCCATAAAAACCCTAAACTCATTAAAATTTGGGGGAGACACATTTGTGCCAGGGCAAGGGGCTCCTGTCTCCATGCTCGTCAACCTTGCATTAAAGCTCTTTCTTTTCTCAAAATCCCGATGTCTTGGCCTTGACTTCTGTGTACATCGGGCAGCAAGCCCTTGCTCAGTGACAGGTAGAGTGACACCAAAATGCATAAGTCTTGGACTCCGATTACTGGAGTTTTACAGTTGAGTAAGGGAGAGACACATGTAAAAACAAGTAATTACAGTCAGTGCAATACATTAAAGAAAAGGATAATAAATAGGAACAGTGGTGCAGCAGGCTCAGGAATGTTGAGAAAATGATGTTTGAGTTGATTTTTGAAGAAATAATGGAGGTTTATCAAATGGAGCAGCCTATATGGTGTCTCTGTGCATATTACAAAAAGTTGCCCCATCTGGACAGCAAGGACATGGTGTCTTGAGCTGAATTACTGTCCCTGATAACCTTCTTATCTGATTGTGCAAAACACAATGGTCCCAGCTGTACTCAGTGGCATTGTTTGAAATTTATTTGTGTTCATGTGCATTTGTATGTGTGTGTTGGGTTGAGTCACTCTAAGCAAGAGAATTAGCTTATGCAAAGGCTTGAAGGTTCAGAAAAAAGCCTGAGTTTGGAAACAATGAATAAATCAGTATTATTACATCATCATGAAGATAGAGTAAGAGAAGAAGGCAAGAGTTAGATGATGGACAAGAGCCTGGAAAAACATGTTCAGGTACTCCTTGGATTTCGTAGAGTGAACTGTGCTTCTCAAAAAGAGTACAGTGTTCCCAGGAATCTAAGAGTGTGCCAGTTGGTACATGAGACCACATTCTATACTCTTCTGGAATGCCAATGATTCTCTGCATGAGAAGGGGACAAGTCCAAAATGTTTATTTGATAATAGTATACATAATGTATGTCCTGCAATTATCCCTGTTCCATAACCCAACCATCACTGAGAAAAAGAGAGAGAGTAACATTATCTCTACTAGGCATTCACTGATATATATCTATAAATATGACTAATCTCCTTAAGGGGGATTTTCTTGAATTATTTCTTAAATATTTCTTTCTATCTGTTGTCTCTTTTCTCTTTTAAGACCTACTGTTACTCAACTGTTGAACTTTCAAGACAGGGCCTATCATTTTCTTCCACTTCCGCTTCTATTTCTTTTTCTTTTACTTTTTTGCTCTTCTTCCTGGAAGATTTCCCCATTTTCCTTTCCCAGATTTCTTCTGAGCTTGTATAGATACATAAAGCCCAGAGATCTTTGCTTCTTTTCCTTGGAGCGCTCCTTTTGGGAGTACTCTATTCACTGGTTATGGATTCACAGTCTTCTGTTATCTCTGAGGATATTAATTACATCTTTTGAATTTTTGAGGTTTACTTCCCTCTGGTTAGTTTCTGTGTCCTTCGATTGGTTTTTGTTTTGTCTTGTTTGACTTTGTGATTTGTTTTGGTCACTATTTTGCATTGCGGGGTCTTTGTTGAGGTGTCTCATGATCCATGGCTGTCTGCTTATAGGAGAAAGTGGGGTCTCAAAGATCATTTGAGACCCTGATCTCATGAAGTAGGATGAGTTTATTCTGGGCTTCACAGTGGGATTATCTGGCTGGGTCGTTTCCTCAGGAAACTGATATCCATATAGTCATACAATTTCTCTTGTCTGGACAGATTCCCTACACAAGTATCCTACACTGCTTGTTTGGAAGGGGACAAGCCTGGTTTTTAAAAAGTGATAAAAATAATAAAGCATTAATGAAGAAAATTTGGAAACTACAAAAAATAAAATATCTAATGTATACCATATATAACTCCATCACTATTTTATTTCCTTTTATTTGTATATAAATATTTATAAAATTTTACTCATACTTTTTACATTTTTGTATCCTGCTTTATGACTTAACATTATGTAATTAACAATTTCATATGATGTCAAAATCACTTAAAATGATTGTATTCAATGCCTATTACTCCCTGATACAGATACGCTAGAGTTTATTTCATTACCATCTACTTTTGAACATATAGGTTATTTCCAATTTTTTATTGCTAATAACATTTTGATGAATATCAGTTCACTAATTCAACTAATAGGCCTTAACTATTAAATAAAATCTGGGACACATCTCCAGTTATTTAGGGTAAATTCATAGAAGTATATTTATTGTGTCAAAAGATATGAATATTTCTTAGGACATGTGTTAGGTGAGGCCAGTTTACCATCTCAAGAGATTATACCTTTATTCATAACCACTAGCCCTAAGAGAGTGTAGCCAGCTGGCACTACTTTTTGGTTTCTCTTAGCATGGAAAACTTTTTTGCAGCTGTGCCTCAGGGCTGGTGATTCATCAATGGAGTATGAGGTAATTGGGCATTTGAAATAACAATGAATTTCAATCTTCTGTTAAATATCTGATAAGTGTTAATCAGATGGAATCTGTGGTTTCAAGGGTGCAGCTGGTTCTCTTTCTTAATCACCACAGAACAGTGTTGTGCTACCCTGGCCAAGTTGGTGTTGATGGAATTTTCCATATATTGGTTTAGAGTAAGGCTTCTCAGCCTTGGCAAGCTTGACATTTTGGGCCCAGTAATTCTTTGTTTGCAGGGTGGTGGGGGGGTGTCCTGTGCATTGTAGGATGATTAGCAGCATCCATGCTACACCAATGGCACTCCGCAGGTGTGATAAACAAAAATGTCTCTAGACGTTGCAGAATATTCCCTAGGGGGCAAAGCCATTCCCTGTTGAGGACCACTGACTTCAAGTAAGGTGAAGAGTCCTCATTGATCTTATTGGAGAAATGATGTGTTAAAACAAACTAACCATTGTTGTACTAATAGTCAGAGGTCTTTTTCTAAATCAAGGTTGTTTCCAAATGTCTGCTTTGCAAAATGGAGACTCTGCCTATTTTGTATGTGAGGTGTATGTGTCTGTGTGTCTGTGTGTGTATACATACGTGGATGGGTGGAAATATCTCTTCTTTTGTAGACATTGTGTTGAGGAAATGGTGCTAGGACATGAAAATTACTCCAGCTTTTCAAGTCCCAAAAGGGGCACTTGGGAGAAGCATTGGGTGTAACTGGACTTGAGTGTATTGGGTATTCCAAGCTATTGTCTGCCAGGTTTTCACCAGGAGGTAGCTCATTTCTTTGTGAAAACACAGGCCAGCCACCTCAAACTGGCTGCCTGGGAAGGGAGCAAAAGTGGATACCCCAACCCCTCATGCTCCAGAACAATCAGCTCTACCACCAGGAAAAATTACAGTGGGGGCTATCTTTTCTTTCTTTATTCTGCTTCTTTCAGTTCTTTCAATTACTCCCTTCCTCCTCCTCCTCCTCCTGTTTCTTCTTTTGTTGTTTCTGCTGCTGCTTCTCTTGCTGAAGTTGCTCCCCTCTCTCCCTTCCTCCCTCTCTCTCTCTCTCTCTCTCTCTCTCTCTCTCACACACACACACACACACACACACACGCACACACATTTTACCAGTTACCAAGAGATCTTCTAGTTCTTCTCTTTCAAGGAAAGAAAAGCAATTTGATAACCTCCTTAGCAGTGATATCTTGGTGACTAAAGCATTACCTTCTCCAGGTAGTATTTGAAACAGGTACCCCAGGGCAATTCTTAGCAAAGCTTAGGTTAATCCGAGCAACTCCTTATGGTGCAGTCTCCAGGCACTTGTCAAGTAAAGAGAACCAAAGCCTGGGCTTTTAGGCTGCTGCGATTGAACTGGCACGTGTGGTTGGGTGGCACTGTTTTGGAGTAATTGACATCATCTCACTTTGGTTACAACATAGAAATACTTATTTGTTTCCTATGTGAAGGGAATTAGGTCTATTTTGGATTTCAATTTCCTTTCCCCAATTATGTTGAGTATAAATATGTGCCTGTCATTCGCAGAAATGGAAGCAGAGTTTCTGTGTGTTCATACATTCAAATTTATGAATAATAGCATGATCATTCAACAGTGATGCATTTCTTTATATAAGCAATTCACTCATGTATCTTATAGGATTTAATACTGCCTACGTGTATTCTCATTGTGGAAGAACAGAGTTTGTGCTTGGTCATGTTCAGGACAGATTTTGCCCAATAGTCTCTTTCCCCCTGAGGAGTTGTCTAAAGAGTTTGGGTGCTAGAGAGTTAATGTCATCATGCTGGCTCAGCCACCTCTACCAAAATAGACCTGCAGAGCAGGTGGTTCCTTCCTAGTAAAGATGTCAATTCTACCCAAACTGATCTACAGATCAACACAATTCCAATCAAAATTCCAAAAACTTTTCAGACTTGGAAAAGCTAGTTATTAAATTTATTTGGAAGGGAATGGGGCCTCGAATTGCCAAAAACATTCAAAAAAAAAAAAAAAAAAAAAGAACCAAGTAGGAGGACTTACACTTCCAGACTTTAAAGCCTACTATAAAGCCACAGTAGTCAAAACAGCATGGTATTGGCACAAAGATAGACATATAAATCAATGGAATCAAATCAAGAGTTCAGAAATAGACCCCCAGATCTATGGTTGACTGATTTTTGATACGGCCCCCAAATCCACTGAACTGGGACACAACAGTCTCTTCAACAAATCAGCTGGGAGAACTGGATAGCCATATCCAAAAGAATGAAAGAAGACCCATACCTCACACCCTATTCAAAAATTAACTCAAAATGGATCAAAGATCTCAATATAAGAGACAGCACCATAAAACTCTTAACAGATAATGTAGGGAAACATCTTCAAGACGTAGTATTGGGAGGTTACTTAGATCTTACACCCAAAGCATAAGCAACAAAAAATAGATAAATGGGAACTCCTCAAAACCAAAAAGCTTCTGTACCTCAGAGGAATTTGTGAAAAAAGTAGAGGCAGCCAATGCAATGGGAGAAAATATTTGGAAACCATATGTCTGATAAGAGACTGATATCCAGCATATATAAGGAAATCCTACAACTCAATGACAATAGTACAAACAGCCCAATTATAAAATGGGCAAAAGATATGAAAAGACATTTCTCTGAAGAGGAAATACAAATAGCTATAAAACACATGAAAAAACATTCATCTTCACTAGCTGCTAGGGAAATGCAAATCAAAACTACAATGAGATACCATTTCATACCAACAAGAATGGCTACTATTAAACAAACAGGAAACTACAGATGCTGGAAAGGATGTGGAGAAATTGGAACTCTTATTCATTGCTGGTGGGAATGTATAATGGTACAGCCACTGTGAAAGACAGTTTGGTGGTTCCTCAGAAAACTAGATATCGAGTTACCCTACGATTCAGCAATTTCACTTCTCAGTATATACCCAGAAGATCTGAAAGTCACATGAACAGACATTTGTACACCAATGTTCATAGTGGCACTGTTCACAATTTCCCAAGGTGGAAGCAACCCAAGTGTCCTTCATCAGACGAGTGGATAAACAAAATGTGGCATATACATATGATGGAATACTATGCAGCAGTAAGAAGGAATGAGGTCCTGAAACATATGACAACATGATGAACCCTGAAGACGTAATGCTGAGTGAAATAAGTCAGACACAAAAGGAGAGATATTGTATGTTACCACTACTATGAACTCCCTGAACAATGTAAAATCAGTGTCTTATAATGTAGAATATAGGGGACCTGGACATAGACAGAAGCTAGTGAAGGGGGAATGATAATCTAGTATGTACAGACATGTTAATAACAGTGAACTTAAATGTATGGGAATGGACAGGGGCGATGATTGTTCATTATTGAGACTGTAAGTATTCAGTGCCACATTGAAGGCAAACATGATTGAAAGGGTTTGTTTAAAGGTATGTATCCCACAAGTGCTTGCATGATCTACTTCTAAGGTATGACACGGGTACAAAGAGTTAACAACAGAATGGTATATGGGAAAAACTACATATTGCACATTATAGACTATATATGAATAGCATAGACTATATTTAATAGGAATACCTTACCAGTACCATAGTAATACCAGGGTTAAATAACCAGGGGCTGATAAGAGCTTTGGGGTATTTTGGGTTATAATTGTTTAAAAATTTGACAGTGACAATGATTGTACAACTAAGTAAAGATAATGTGAGACATTGATTGTTTATCTTGGACAGAATATATGTTACATGAAATTAGGAACCCCCTACTTAATAAGTCAAGCTCCTGATCTAGAGGCTTACTCTAGTGAAACTAATGGCTGTAAAGAGGAAGCTAAGCCTACCTATAATTACGCCTAGGAGTCACCTCCAGAGAACCTCTTTGCTTTTCAGATATGGCCTTTCTCTCTCTAAGCCCAATTCTGCAAATAAATTCATTAACCTACCCCCTTTGTAGGACATGACTCCCAGGGGAGTGAATCTCCCTGGCGACATGGGACATGACTCCTAGGAATGAGTCAGGCCCTGCCATTGAGGGATTGAGATTGCTTTTTTGACCAAAAGGGGGATAAAAAGTAACAAAATAAGGTTTCAGTGGCTAAGAGATTTCAAATAGAGTCAAGAGGCTATCTTGGGGTTACTCTTATGCAAGTTCCAGGTAGATATTCCAAATGCCCACAGTATGCCAAGCCCTAATCAACAGTAGTCCAAAAATACTCAAGAATACCTAGATCCCTATCTGAGACTCTATAAAAGTTTCACTAAGTTTACTTTTCAGAAACTTGAATCCCCCAGACTGTTCCTATGCCAGATAAATCCTAAAATCCCAGAGGCAACAGCCTCCCCAAGAACATCAACCAGATGCATGCCCCTTCCCCATAATGTTGACACCCCTTTTTAATATGAACAGGTTATGCTGGTCACTGCACAGATATCCCTGAAGACTGAGACGGTAATCAACTGACAAGACAGGATTTAACAAAGGATTATGAATACTGAATCTTTATGTAATTTTTTTTTAGTTTCTAGGGTACTAGAATAGCTAGAAGGAAATAACTGACATGGTGGAACTGTAACATATAACATGCTTTGAACTTTGCTCTATAGCAACTTGTTAAACTATACTTTGAAAGTTATCACATTTCTGTATTTACATTATATTTCACAATAAGGAAATAACTGAAAGGGTGGAATAGTAAACCATAACATTCTTTGAAATTTTCTCTATAACTACTTGTTAAATCGTACTTTGAAAGTTATCAACTTTCTGTATATGTGTTATACTTCACAATAAAAAAACATAAAAAAAATTCAGTATTGCATCATAAAGTAAAATAAAAATTAGAGTCTGTAATTTACAAAATCATTACTATGAGATCATATGACAAAAAAATCAGATTATAAATCACAAACATCAACCAATATCATAAAGGAATATGAAATCCTGCTACATCCTGGATTTTATGTTGCCCCATCAGAAAAACTACTTTTCTACTATCTGATGATTTGTGTTGATATTTTTCACCATATAAAAATAATCATAAGTTAATCCTTTTCTTATTAATTCAATCTCTCTGACATGAGTGGTTCTTACCACTCCAGAACACCGCTGAGGTTTAAAAAAAGAAAGAACTACTGTACCTTTTTGCCTTATCAACTGCATGTATATTTGCTTCTTTCTTTTCTAAAAATTCCACCATTTGCTGTTTGTTTTCATCTACAGCAAGTAAAAGTGGTGTGAAGTCATCCTGAAAATTAGTAAAAACAATTTATAATTTACAAAATTACCTAATTTCTCAAGTGAATTTAAAACCTTAAAAAAGATCACTTCAGTTTCGTCTCACATTTGCATGGCCAATTCCCTTTATAATTTGGAGATTTGGCCAAAAAAGGAGAGTAAGTAATAGAGTACATAACAAAAACTGGATTTAATTTTCCTAGGTAGCAGTGGAACAGAGCCTAGTAAACTCAAACTGTACCTTAATTTCACTGTGCATAAAATCCTTTCCTCCCAGCTTCCCATCAAGATATTCGAGATTTGAGAGCAGAGGTTAGACTCTTATCTAAGTGGCTATTTCTGCCAGAATAGGATGTCAGTTAATTATTTGTTTTTCTGTCTCATTGCCCAATTCACTCAATTTGATTTCCTCACAGACTGCCTAAAACTGATCTCTAGGCAAGTTTACAACTCACCCTTTTCCAAACTGAGAATTATCATCCACAGAATTGAAGAGCACCTTGCCTAAACATAAAAACTGAAAAAAAATCTTCTCTTGATATTTTCCCTCAATTACTAAATTTCCAAATTGATTTGAATATTTCTGATTGTTCTCTTTTTCTTTTCCTTTTTTTTTCTCTTTTAAATTAAGCCTTGGTCACTGAAAGATAAAACACTTTTACATAAACATTTTTTATAAAACAGGAACTGTCAAAAGCAGCAGGAATTCTATTTATTGTAAAATGCTTTTGTCTAGTTTATTTTAATAAAGCCTGTTTCCAAATGAAATATGTAAAACAGACCCTACTTACGTCAAGATTAAAATAAATTTATTTCAAATATTTTGTAAATGAAGCTAGTAGATCTCTACCTTGTTTCTTGCCTCAATATTTGCATTGTATGAAAGCAGTTTGGCTGCTAGTGGTATATGCTGAGCACAGGCAGCATAGTGGAGAGCCGTGTTGCCACTGGCGTCCATAATATCTGGGTCAGCACCATGTTGTAGCAGAATGGTTGCACATTCCTCTTCCTTGCATTGTACAGCCTGTCAGTATTAGAAGGAGAAACAGACTTCAAATTCTAGGAATTAAGAATAAACAGTCCAAATATTTCACCTATTAGTTATACAAATCTGTTTTTATCCTAAGTATTTAAGTCAAATCCATCTCATGCTGAAACAGTTGGCCACTACATACCTTCATCAGAGCTGTCCTATGTTCACCGTCATAGAGGTTCAGCTGGCACTTTCTCTCTACCAGGAGAGTTACCACTTCTGCATGGCCATTGGCACAGGCCAGATGCAGAGCGGTCCTATAAAAGGGAGAGGACTTTTTAGGAACTTATAGTCACTATCTCAAGAGGTACAATTATTAGTGTATTTGTAGACATTAAAGAGCATGTTACTCCTATGCCTTCAAAACAAAGACTTATTTTCTTCTGAAGTTTAATATTTGTTAGCACGTATTACTTACTACATTAATGAAAGAGCATGGCTTTTGGATTCAGCCCAACTTGGGTTGGAATCCTATTTTAACTCTGTGACTTATTAGCTATCAGCCTTTCTGTGCTTCCACTTCCTTATCAGTAAAATGGGAAGAAAAATAGTAGCTATCTCACAGGACACCGGTGTGATGCTTAAATCAGAATCTATACAAAGTCTTTATAACAGGTCCTAGCAGAAAAAACAGCTCAATAAATGTTAGCTAAAATTATTATTCCTACTGAACAATGATAACATTTCAACTAAGTAAAATGATACAATTATACTTATTTTGCAGGTATGTATTAAGAATTAGAGAAAAAGCATATTTCCGTGATTCAAAGATGTTCATTTTCTCACATTTTAATAGCTCTGACATTGGAATGCAACTTAACATCGATGATGTCTTACAACCATAGTTAGCTGCATTTTAAAAAATTTCTTATTGATACATAAAACAATGGGACATCTTCAGTGGGACATCTCACAATTCACAGTGCCTTACATTAAGAGAAATATGGTACATACAACAGGTTTACTGAAGTTCAAGTCATTTGGTTGGCATTTGAATAAAGTTTAGTTCTTAAAAGTGTTATGGGGAAAGAGGGCTGAAATAAAACAACAAAAGGAATTAAAAGGATAAAGTAATTGTTACTTTGGTTTTCAAGAAACTTTAACTCAGCCAAAGGAAACTCAGAATTTAAATGAATAGGTATAGCTCATTTTATTCAATATTTAGAAGTATACAATGTATGTAAGTCATGTATTTCCAAAGATTAATATTAATATTTAATGTTGTTATAAATTTTTAGAAGGCAATTAAAGTATTTCTCTGTGCTTATAAAATTTTAGCTGTGTCCTTATGAAAATAAAAAATGAAAAGTAGAAAATATAAATGATTATTCCTATTGCAAAAGTATTGTTTTAATTTATGAAGTTTTCTTTTTACAATTTCCTACTTTCAGAAATGCTTTTGCATGAAGGGAGAGAGGAAAAACTTCAATTCACATTAAGTCTTAATACTTCAATTTTAAATTTCTCAACTTGCTCAGACTAGGCAGGTAAACTTGAAGTTTTTAAGGACAAAAAGATCCTGATAGAAAAATGTCTGCTGTATAACAGGTGTTGAGGCTATGTTTGATGAAAAAAACAGATGCAAGAATGGCTCAGATAATGGATAAATACAGTTGGAGAGTACAATATTTTTAAAGAAAACTTTATAATCACCTGTTCTTTCTGTCCTTGTCATTCACGCCATTTTTTCCGAGCAACAGGATCTGCTGCACTTTGGCCACTTTGCCGCGACTGGCGGCCCTGTGGATCTTGCCAAGGTCCTGGTCCCAGAGGAGGTACCCCCACCCGCCGGCCCTGCCGGAGCTCAGGGACGGATCGCTCTTCCTCCTCCCGAAGCGGAAAATCCTCTTCATCGCTGAGGCACCGGCTCCGGAGACACCTCAGCTGTCCCTCGGCTCTTCGCCGCCCCCCCGAGCCCAGAACCAGCGCTAGAGGGGACCCCACCCAATCTCTGTCACACAGGCACACAGGGAACATCAACGCCTCTTGGCCCAGAATAACTGTAGCCAAACGGTTGGCTAAACGAAGTGCGCATGCGCGCGCGCGCCTCAGGAGCCGGCGTCCGTGCGCGTGCTGATGTTTGCCGTGAGGCTGCCTTTAGCTCCGGTTTGTGTGTCCTGAGGCCTCCCCCCCCCCCCCCCCGGCTTTGTAATTTCCCAGTGGTCAGGGTTTGTTGCTGACGTTCGTGAGGATAGGATTGTTGTTATCTTATTATTAACAAATTGGGTGCTTGTATTTCTGTGTGACAGAGAACATATACTCAGAATTATTTCTTCTTTTTTAAGTTTTTAAGTTTAGGTTAATATTCCTTATGACCTAACCTATGGTCCTTTTGGTGACACTTGTAGAAACAGAAAGCATTCTCTACTTTAAGGACTTACGGCTTCATTTATATCTGTTAACCAACATTATCATGTGGCTGATATTTGCAACATTTTCACTTATTTATTTCTGTCAGCTTGTTCTATCAAAAACTGGGAAGCTTGTTAAACTTTTCCCAAACAATATAATATCTTAGCATTTTAACGTAAATTTGGTGAGTGCATTTTAAGCATCTCTGGATGCTTTGTGATTTGCCCCATAAATATTCATGACTGTGATACCTCCATTGACATTTCATTTTAATTGATGAGTGCTTTCAGAGACTGTCCTTGACTTATTTGAGGATCATGTGTTTGAAACAAATCAAACTTGGTACAATTTTCAAGTGTTTTTTTTTTTCTTTTTAAACTTCTTTTACAGATGTATTGGATAAAGACTTGGAACATTCACTTTTTATATGCGGTTTCTGTTGTATTTATTTACATAATTCATTTGGCAAATTGGTAAGTGTTAATATTTATTTTCTCAGAGGTTTTGAAATATATGTGTCAGAGTTTAATGTTTTAAAGTTTGGAATGATTGTGTGAAAGGTGCACAGAAGATTTCATTTAACCATTATTTTCTTTTAAAAACAAATAATGATATTGGAAATACATACCAAAAATTACATATACAGATGCAGAAGACAGAAGCATAGTTTTCAGACAATGCTTCATGTTGTTTTAGGAGCGAATTCTAAATTTTATCAATGTTTATTACTTTTATTTCTTGATAAAATATGTTTTGTCCTTTTATATATATGATGAACATGAAAACAATGAATATATATACATCTACATGTATATAATTAAAATGTATGGCTTTATTAACTTTGATGCAAAAAGAATGAGGGACAGAGTTATAATGGGTGGAATTTGCCCTTTAAAGTCAGATTAATGCTTAATTATGAGTTCTGTTCCTAAATATAAAATTTCATATGTTAATGAAAAGATAAAGAGCATCAAGTAAAACCTAGCGTGTATTTTACTAAATAATTATGATGAGCATTTAAGTTCTAATTATTTCAGTGTTGGCTTTTATTATATTATAGTGTGTGTGTGACTAATATAAGTTTAGGACCAAAGTTAATATTAAGTGACTAAATTGACAATAGACACAAAAAAATGAGTTTAATGAAATTCTAATGAAAGATTTGCTAAAATGTAAATTATTTACATTTTTTTCTGGATTATTTTCCCCATTTTAAAAAAAGAAACAATACATTTTTCTGTCCTGTGCTAAATGTCCAAGTGTTTTTAACTTTAGGGGGAAAACAATACTGGAATCTTTCAAAATTGTTTTTTTTTCTTTAACTTTCAAAATTGTGGACCCTATAGTAACCTTCATGGGCCTAGACTCCAACCCACTCCTTTCACCAATAAGTAAAGGGAGGAAGAACCACATGACTTGAACCCAGTGTTAGCCAAGGTGGTGCCTCCTTGTTCCTAGTGCAGGGATGATTTTAATGCCTGTTCCCCAGGAGATTACTTTCCTTTGCTTAAGAATGAGTTTTCAACATTCTATTGGAAAGGGTATTGTTTTGTTTGCTAAAGCTGACAAAATTCAATATACCAGAAATGGGTTGGCTTTTACAGTGAGGATTTATTAACTAGCAAGTTTACAATTCTAAGTCTGTGAAAATGTCTAAATTAAGGCATCAACAGGATGATACCTTCTCTAAAGAAAGGCTGCTGGCGATCTGGGGCTCCTCTGCCACATGGCCAGGCACATGGAAACATCTGCTGGTCCTTCTGTCCCAGGTTTCAGATTTCAGGTTTCATTGCTTTCAGCCTCTGGCTTCAGTGGCTTCCTCTCTCAGCTTCTCTGTTTTTTTTCTGTCTTTTATCTTCTTAAAAAGGACACCAGTAAAAGGATTAAGACCCGCTGTGAATGAGGTGGGTCACATGTTAATTGGAATAATCTGATCAGAAGTTCCCACCTACAATAGGTCTACACCTACAGGAATGGATTAAAAGAACATGATACAGCTTCAAACCATCATAGGTATTCGATCAGTAGTCAAAGATAACTTAAATATCAATCACAAACTCCAGTTCTCCAGTTTCTAAATTCATGAAATAAAGGAATTAGATGGATGCTGTTGGAAGCAGAATAAAGCCATCTGTGTCCTCACCCCAGAACCTGCTCATATGAAACCTGACATGGAAAGGGGATTCACATTGCAGGCAGAATTGAATTTGCTGATCTGCTGACCTTGAAACACACTGAGTGACGCCTGCAGATCAGTTTTAGTTTGGAAATGCCCTAGAAAATCCGTGGGTGCTGTTGCTGGACAGAGCTCCCTGATGTCAATCCAAGTGTTTGAAGCACAGCTGGGGATGAGTTTGTTTTGACCCAAATATTGAACCCTGCTCTGGGATACTCCAGGAGCAAATTGCATTCAATAGAGTCACTCGTCTCAATTCAAGTAGTTGCCTAGAAGCCAGAAGACCTCCTGGTTCTGAAGATCTTCTATCAACTTCTGTCCACATGTCAACCTAGGGATGGGTGATGAAGTAAAAAAAAGGTTCAATTGAGAGGGTTCCATTTTGTACAATGCATCTTTATTGGAACTTCTTTCAAATTCACCATGCTGAGCTCAGATAGCCCATTTTAAAAATTAAGTTATTAAGTCACGTTTCAAGCTTGAACTTGTAGACATTAACTGGAAACATGGTGAGTTCTACCCATTGTTTATCATCATTGCTGGCTCAGTGTCATAGCCAGATTGGAATAGAATGATCAGAGCTTAATCATTTTGCTTCTGTTAATTTTTTTAGCAGATAGTAGTAATGTAATGAAGCACACGTTTGAATTTAGCAGAAATACTCTTGATAATGACTTCCTTTAGGCATCATTGAATTTTCTCATTTAGTCAATAATTGCATTAATTTTGTAATGCTTTGTTCAGCTCTGCCTTCCATGTATATACAACCAGTCTTGTTTTTGTAGAACATTAGTTGTCAAAACCATTTATGTAATTTTTGAATATTAGAAAAGTCCATGTTGATTTCCTATCAGCATGTTGTCTTTATTTTACTATGATATATCATTACTTGGGTCTGAAATTTTGATAAATGACCACAACCTATCTATTGAGTCACTCCTTTACATTACAGGAAATTCTTTGCTGGTAATAATTCTGTGGACCTTCCAAACAGAGTCCTATTCAACTTTTACAAGTCCTGCCTCTTTATTTGACCACATGGGTGGGATGTAATAACATATTGGTGCAACTATACAGGGCTACAGAATTAAACCAGAAATCAAGGAGATTATATGGGATGTTTTCCCTGTACTTCTTGCTAATACCCTCTGTATATAGGATATCAAAACCTCTGCAACTTCCATGGCTTCTGACACCAGCTGCAGAGACTGCAGTAACTCAGTCAACTCAACTCTGACTCTTCCCAGAGCTGGGCCAGAACTCTACCCAGGTTCAGGGCCATCCTCTCCAAGATTCCCCTTCAGACACCAGTCACAAGTTTGGGGGCCCAGGCCACCTGCACTTCTGACCAACTGTCTACCCATTTGGGGGTTCCCACCATCCCCTTGGGAGCTACAATCTGCTGAACTCAGTGAAAGCATTATGTTTATGATTATGGCTTTATTAGAGTGAAAGGATACAAATTAGAAGAAGCCATAGGGTGCACAGGGTGAGGTCTGGGAGGCTCTCTCGTGCAAGCTCTGTGTCCTCTCCCACGTGGAGTCAGAACTGGTCACCCACCTGGCACGGCAGCCATGTATTATCTAAATCACGGAATTTCATCAGGGTTTCCGGTGTCCCGAGTTGATAGGGGCATCCTTACTAGGTGTGATGGATGGAATCATTGCCTGCGTGGTTGGGCTCAATCTGCAGCCCCTGCCTCTTGGAGGTCGGGGGGGTGGGCTGAGATGCCTGACGGGACGGGCTCAAAGCCCCATGCCCCAAACACCTGGTTGGTCTCTCTGGTGGTGTGGCTGCCACACACACACATGCACACGCACACGCACTGTCCTGTAACTATCAGGTGTGCTACTATCACAGGAAATTCCAAAGATTCAGAGCTTGCTTCCCCAGGAACCTGGGAAAATGACCAGTCCAAGTTTTGTATCATACCATACCCATCTAAAAGTAATTAAAGGAAATTAACAGAGAAGGTGGGATCTCTTCTTGTGAAATTTAAGAACATTTTTAGGGGGGAAAATGTGCCTTTAGTTTCTTGGACTTTTGTAAGAATGTCTTTCACCCATGTAAAACTGAGCCTTACTTTACTTCCTGAAACATCCCTTACATTTACACCGAGCAAGTTTGAATAACTTCCTGGCCTGTGCATTTACATCTCTCTTCTGAAATAATATTTGAAGATGTTTGATTGTTTCTCTCAGTGACCCTTTGCAGTCTTATAAATTCCTAATTTAAAAATAAACTTTAGAGTTTTGCAAGCTCACAAAAAAATTCTTTTCTATTAAAATCATCTTGTTCTTTTTTTTGTTTTTAAAGTAACATTTTATTTATCAAATAAAAAACATTTCCAAACAAAACAAAGTAAAGTAATGGGTACAACAAATATCCTGAAATAACTTCATTCCTTCCACTATGCTTCTACCATCTTATAAGAATGATTATAAGAATAATCATCTTATTCTTAAATGAACTTAAAACATTTTCAGTTCAATTATCCTTCTGTCCTTCTTAGAACAATGCAGCTTCAAGAGTGGGATGTGCACAGCTAAACAAATTCTGCAATAGAGAAAAGCCCAATGATTGAGATTTTGGTCCCCAAATCCAAATGATACTCTCCATTGAGAAGTATTTTAGGACTACAGAGAAAGCAAACCAGATCTGCTCTGGTTGTCGTATCTGCTTTGAAGAGGGGACTGGGTAAATTACAGGAAAGGAAACAAACATCTGTTGGACTACCATCATTTCCCATGTATTTAATTCTAACAACTTCAAAATAGATCTTGGAGTCACTGGATACCAAAATTAGAGCCCAAGTGAAGACATTTTGGTTTAGGAAGTTAGGTTACTTTATAAGTGGCAAAGAGAGGACGAGAATTCAGTTTTGTCTTTTTGTAAAGTCCCAGCTGTTGTGACTGTACCATCACTTATTTTTTGTAGAATAGTTATGGCTAACCAGGCGATCAGTATAAATGACCAGTTTGCTGGAATTCACAGGCAAGCCATTGAAACATCTCTCCTGGTTCAGGAAAACTAGGGAGGGTGGAGTTAAAAATATAAAAATAGCACAGTCACTTTAGAAATAAAATTTTTAAAGAGGAATAGATGCTTAAGGCAAGATGACTTTTGATTAAGGTACATAATGGGTTCCTGAAGTGCTTAAATCTAATTATATAAAAAGGATAGAACAAAAGGAAAAATGTTATGAATACAGAGCACTATAATTGTTTGCTTTTTTGAGACATAGCACTAATTGCAGACCCTTGTTCATAAAAAAAGCAAAAGACAGAAGGCAGCTTAGGAAGACGAATATGATCTAAATGCAGTGATCAGCAGGTGGTGGCCACTGACGGGGCAGAAGAAAGGCAAGGAGAACGGAAAGGTAAATATAGTTCCAGTAGCCTGAAAGAAGAGTCTCAGACTCCTGTAAAAACATTGTCTAGAAAGTCAGGTACATTTCACAAATTTAGTGGCAGTTTAATACAATTCAGTCATAGTCTATGCCCTTGAGGCATCGTATATTTAATTATATTTTACAGAGAGTAATGAATCCAAAATTTATGTTTGGCAGTACCCTCAAGAAATCAACATTTCTCTATTACATCTGCTCTGATAATTTGCTCATTTGACTGTACAAATGAGACCACATCTGACATGGAAATTCTAGCTATGTTGGATTAAAGATTCCAACTCGGCAGAGAGCCTGGAACACTCTCAGACTTTCTCCCACTTTCAAAAGTCACAGGTTCACAAGAGCATTTCTTTAAAAAAAAATGCAGTGTCTTGGAATTGGCTAATTTTCCATTAAATGACAGTGGAGTGGTGATCATGACTGGGGTTTTGTGAGTCACATCCCTTCTTCAAGAAGACATTTTGTGAAAAGGGAACAGAACGTACTATACAGTAAGAAAAAAATCTTAAAGTAACACTCCCTTTGTTTTGAGGGAAAAAATTGCCATTTTAATTTTAAAAGGCACGATTGGAATTCCAAAGCACTGACAGTGTCTATTATCGATGTGAGAGAAAATAAGTGTAAAATGGTCATACACATATTGTAATTCTATTGTTGGAGAGGCAGTTCTCAACATAGACACTAATGCCCTTTGGGCCAGACAGTTCTGTGTTGTTGGGAGCTGTGGACTGTTCGGCAGCATCCCTGGCCTCCACCTACCAGATGCCAGGATCACGTCCAGCAGTCAGGACAATCAAATATATTTAGACCTCGCTTCTGTGCCCTAGGGGGGCAAAATCACCCCCAGCTAAGAACCACGGTGTTAAAGATGTGAACATTTTTCTTATAATTCTGCTGTTTGGGAGATTTCTTTCTTCTTTTGTTATATTTTTTATCATCTGAAATCTTTCTCCTCTCACATCCTAGAAAATGTAAGCTCTGTGAGAGTAGGGATGTGGTTCATCATGTTTGTCATACTTGGTTTTAACAAATATTTCCTGAATAAATGAATAATCAAAATAAGTCTATTCATGCTTTTTTTAAGTAGATGAAAGAAGATTGGTTTGATTCATAACATATTTAAATCCCCGTATGTTTTTCGTAAGTTTTGTATGACATGCGTTTTATTGCATGAATGCATGAATGAATTTTATGAATACTATAAATCTTGGTCTTTTGCCTTGAATCCTCTCCCCATTATCAGTTTAAAAATAGCCATTGTGTGCAAGTTGTGGAAAAATAAGTAAGAAGCTTAATAGATATTGTGATTGCTTTGAAATTTGTTAAATCTTTACAAAATATCAAGGCAGCTTGTCAATTGAAAGGGGAAAAAAAAGAACCACATAATTAAACTGGTTGTTTGGCTTTGGTTTTTCCAATGGGTTGTCAGAGGTTTTAAATGATGTGCCCAAATTTGTGGGAAGGAATTAATAGTGAACAAGCTCCTAAACTTCAAAAGAAAATGAAATAATTAGTGCAGCTTTAGGATAGACTACCCAAAGAAGCTGGAAGAGAGCATGGAAACAAAATGAGGTGTCTGAGGTTCCTCAAGTAGGTACACAAAGATGTGAGGAAGGAGTTCTAAGTGAATCTGAAGCTAGAGGTGGGCAAGGCTCAAGCGCCAGAACAAAAATCCCTGCAGAATCTGTGACATAAGGAGCTGGCAGAGGTGGTAACTCCAGGCAACTAGTGCAAATAATGGAAGGTGGGCAGAATGCTGGAGACACCGAACATCAGGTAAAGAGACGCTTCCCAGCGTCTGTAGAGCAGGGGTTGTGAGTGGGCAGTTAGCCTGCACAGCTGCTAGAGCATAAACCAGCCCCCAGATGGGGGGCTGAGAGGCCAGTTGAAACAGGGGCCAAAGATAATGTCTTTGAAGATGGTCAGGTCACAACTTGGGTGGGGCAGACTGGCCTGGTCTGAGGACTCCACCGAGGGAGCTGTGAGTGTAGCTGCAGAGGCTGGTGTGTGCCCCAGCTCCTGCATCTGGCCGCTCTTCCTTGCATCTCACGGTGTGCTTAGAGGCAGCGTGTGCCTTCTGCAGCTGCTGGGGAGCTGACAGAAACTCATCCCTGTTGTGCTGGAGGGAAGGGAGGGGGCAGGAGAATAATGGGGAGTATATAAAAATCTGAGATCACTCATAGTACTTATACAATATTCTTAAGAGTATAGTTTATACAGCTGCAATTTCAAAGTGTGTGCACAGTCATTTCTTGTCATTTTTTTTTTTTATGGATTCCACAATGTTCTGAGAGCAAAGAGGCCTTCCTGGAATTTTTCAGACACAATTCCCTAGAACGGAGCCTGCTCCATCTGCCCATGGCAGTCAATACTCAGATTCCCAGAACCGACAGAACATGATAAGCTGTAGCTCTTACGGAGTGCTGTTTGCTAGGATGTCTGGGTGTGCTGTTAGGGAAGCTTTCTACAAACCTAAGTAATAGTCTTCTCTGACTCTAAACAAATACAGGTGGAGTTGGTGAACAACCCTTCCCAAAATATCCTCTCAGGACGGG